>NC_081775.1:32967021-33132021 GCF_963082965.1 Carassius carassius | reverse complement strand
TCATTTTATTAAAATTTAAAAAACGTCCCAACTTTTCCGGAATTCGGGTTGTATATAAATATAAAAAATATCATAAATCCTTAAAGAATGACACAAATGTTGAGTAAAAACATTAATGAACTGAGTAAAATTACATAAAAATATAGAGCCAAAACAGCACGAGAGTCGTCCCCAAACGAACAGCACATAAGAGTTCAACAAAACACTTTATACTCAATATCTCATGATGAATGTGTTCACATTATATTTGTGAAAGGTTCTTCATCTTAATGATTTGTTTGTAAGATGATCTCTCTTCCTCTGTTTGTCTCTTTCTAGTCTTTATGTCTGTGGCATTACAGATGTTTCTTCTTTAACTCAGTCTTTGACAAACACAAAAGCTCTGCAGTTTCTAAAAGAGCTTGATCTGAGTTATAATGAGATTGGAGACTCAAAGCAGAAGCTCATTGATGTGCTACGAGACTCAAACTGTAAACTGAGGTGAGTAAACTTCACTTTGTGATATTAAAGAGATTCATTTACCTCTGATATGTGAACAAATATATACTTTCAGATATTAGTGAAAAGATAAAAATGTTGAACACAAAGGAGGAAAGAGAAGAAAAGCAGACTGTCACAGCTTTCTACAGCAACAGCTGCTTTATTAATGAGATCAGTAATAGTGAATCATTAGAGTTTGAAATAGATTTGTTCAGATTGTAGGAAAACGCTGGTAAAATCAGAGCAGATTCAGCTTCAGCTCACAGTCGTCCAGCATCACATGATCAATGTCTCTGTCTCTTGTGTGTTTTTACTTTGACAAGCAACACGTCACATTACTTTACACTTACTTTCTGTAAGAGATAATGTACCTCCAGCCGCTTGTTATCACAGAATAAACCCGACAGGGTGATCAGGACTTGTGTCCTCCTGAAGAGACTTATTCTGTGATAACATCCGGCTGCATCTGCATTATCACACTTATTATATGCTTTCTTGACACACAAGTGAAGAATTAGACACAATTTAGATTCAGCTAAACACTTCTGCTCAGTTAGCAACAACTTTGATTACAGGATTTTAATGTAACTTTTTACTGTGATTGAAATATAGTAACTAATTAATACTTTATTCCACTGAACTCTGATTGTCTTCTCTTCTGTTCAATCTTAGAGTATAGAAGGAGTTAAATCACCAGAAGCTGATAAATGCTGTGTATCATAAAGTGAAGTGGTCTTGAGAGGAGCAGTAAACATCAGCTGAAGATCCACAGAAGAGCTTCACTACTGTGTCTATGAGGAGAAATAAATGTGTGATAAATGTGTAAATGTGATCCATACAGGTGAAGAGACTCAGACTTTACAATCAAATAATGCAGAATGTGTGTTAGAAACATGATATTGAATGATTAATGTTGCTTTAGTATTCAAGCAGATGATCATTGTGTTTAATGTAAAGCTGGAGAATATTATATCATCATGAACTCTGTCTCTGTTAAAATACTTTCTTGGTGTAAGACTGTAAGGTCTCCAAATATCTGTTTCTAGATCAATTTGTTTTAATTAATGAAACGAGCAGGAATCATTCAGTTTGATCTCTCTTTGTTAATATTTCTTCTGCTTCAGTGTTTTATGGTAAATATGTTTCTCATTTGTGGGGAAGATTGTTGTAAAGTTGTTAGTCATTACTGTATAACAATTCAAACTAGAGTCATTTAAAATATAATATCTTGTGAAAGACACATTAGTGTTTTCAGCTGGATATGGATTACAAATGCTCTTTGTGTAATTGTGAAAGAGTCTGTTTGTGCATTTATTTTCTGAAAATCCCATTCATTTTTATTTGGGAATGAAATGTCATCATTTCTAAGTGTTTCATTAAACTGCAGTCTAATCATAAATATGTCATCAGTTTTACTTCATTCAGATGAACGACTTTTCCAAAAGAAGATATATATATATATATATATATATATATATATATATGATTTGTTGTTGTTGTTAGGAAAATATGATATCCATGAAACTAATTGGAGTAACTCATAACTGTGAAATGTCTATTAACTTTATCTTCAGTTGATAAATTGAATCAACAAATTATAGTGTCTGCTGACTGTATTTCCATTAGGAGATATATATATATATATATATATATATATATATATATATATATATTTGACCCCACAGCTGACTGGGACTGAACACCTGTCTACATCAGTAACTCGTTCACCCGTATTAAGTGTTACGTTAAACTGCAGTCCAGTCTTAAATATGTCATCACTTTTACTTCATTCAAATGAATATGATATTTTTTTTATGATCATGCATGTATTGATTTAGGTATTTTGGATATTGAAGTCACTTAAGGAAGCCAGAGTATTGGAAATTAAATACCTCTCTATTACAAAATACTAATTATTGTTTGGGTATAAAATCATTTTCTTTTAAAACATATTCTACTATTCCTTATACTTTAAATTGAGAGTTGTTTAAATACAAGTCATAAATTCTCTATAAAATTCAGTAAAATATTTCTAATATTTAAAATATATTTAAAAGGATTACAGTATGAAACATTAAAAGATATGTATCACACGTCTGATCTCTCCAAATGAAGCAGATAAAGATAAAGTCTATATTTGTTCAGAGAAAAATGTCATTCTTTGACATGTTGTTACTCGGTGTGTCTTTTGTCTTACACCTTTAACCCTGTAATTATTCAGGGAGGGTAAGGATAGTATTATAAAGTATACTATTTTATCATATTTTTGGGCAATGCAGGCAGCATCTGAAGAGTGCTTTACTCCTCAGACCTTTACTTCTTCTTTTTGGGTAAATCCAGTTCCACATCAATGTCTGTGACCCATGACGGATGTCCTTCCTCTGTCTCTGTTCTGTCTGTGTCTAGTAGTCTTCCTCTTCTTCATCGTCATCTTCATCTTGATGTCATTGTCTGTCCTCCATCATGTCTAATGATGAAGCCCAGGTCTACAAACTCCTCATTTCTACAGAGGTCTGCTCCTGTACTTTAATTGCTGAGGGGTTTGAGGTGTTCAGTGTTATCATCTCTGTTTTCTGCTTGTTGATCTTCGAGTCTAGTTGTCTGAGTCCAGATGTTTTCTCTGGTGAGGGTGTAAGAACAACAGCTAATCATCAGTGAAGTCAAGATCTTCTCTGGATAACGCTCGACTTAAACAGACAAACACTTCATGAGTCAACTGTCAGCTTTCCTCACAACAGAGAGCTCAGACTCAGATGTTAATAAAATAATCTTATTAAGTGTCTGTTACCATACACTGTAAACCCTAATAAGTTCACAGAACTCTTAGGTTTAAAAATTACATTACATTAAAAATTACATTTCCAGTTGCCTTAAATTATCTCAGTTATCTTATAAATATTGATATTTTTCAACTTATAATTAGAGAGTACTTCACTCAAAATTTTCTCTATTTTTCAACTCATATAATGTGGGAAATACCCTCAAATATAGTCTATTGTTGTCCATCCTAAACCTAACCACAGGCTCTACTCTTCACCACAACGGTAACACTACAAAAACAACATAATAGAAACCTTTGTAAGTTCTGACATAACACAACATGTAAGTACTAACTTAAGTCCCTCTATATTAATCTTGTGTAAAAACACACCAAATAACACTTAAGTTCTACATTTATTTCCCTTGTTTTCTGATGCAAAGCATGCTGGGAACTTGAGAACGCAATAATTTTAAGTTCACCTTACTACAACAATTTTGAGTTTACAGAACCTATTTAAATTAAGTCCAATGAACTTTGTTCATTATTATTTGAGTGCAATTAACTTATTTCTTTTGATTAATTTCACTGTTCAGTTTTACAGTGCATAACATTATAATAAGGACACTATTATAATAAAATGCTGTGAATGTTTAGAGTTTAGTTGTCGTGTTTCTGCTCGTTGTTGTGTGAAGATCGCTTCCACAAAAGGATTCATTCAGAGACACACAGACACGTTCACTTCTGCGTTCAGGGGATTCTGTGCAGATAGATAGAAGTCCAGTTCGAATTGAGGGGGGGCTCAAGGGACCCCCCATAAGACCCAAAAAAATGACTTTGGGGGGGGGGGGGGGGGGGGGGGGGGGGGGGGGTCACCGGGTTTTTCATTAAAACTAAAATAGAAACAATATTTGACATAGCCCTATCTTTTTTTTATCAAAGTATTGCGCTGCCGCTCCCATAAAAAGCTCCTTCAAATTAGATGTGCGTCTGAAAATACGCTCAAGTGCGCCACACGCTGTTTTCTGAAGGAATTTACAGACTGCAGGAGCGACGTCGCTGTGTGATTGGCTGACAGAGTGATCCTTCCTCATTATTTTACCTCACGATGACGATAAGATAATATTTCTTTGTTTTATGATTGTTTAGTACACCTAATTTACTGCTACTGAATAAGTGTTTATCCTAGAATCGGACAGTCACTTTTATTATAATCTTGGTCTGTCAATAGTTGTTGTTTTTTTTTATCTAATGATGCTAGCTCACTATCGGATTGTTAGTTGTAATTAGCCATCTAACGTAATTCTGAGAAAAAAGCTAGCGTTGCATCCATTCTAAATTAAACAAATAATTTTAAATCTATAGCCATAACTGCTCATAAACAGTGTTAATTAAATTAAGGACATTATTACTGATGAAAATGTTAATCAGGTGAAGGCTTTTTTTGTATCAAAGATGACAAAGCAGGGTTGCTAATTCTCACAAATTGTGCGTGAGACACACATGCATTGATTATTACACCGAAGACAAACATGCAGATCAACCGTTTTTGTTATGGATTGTATCCTATTTTCCGTTATTATGTATAGCCTAATAAAATTAGTGTAGTATTTAAGGTTAAATGGAGAAAAGGGTTTTAAATTCAACGCAAACAGGTAAATTAAAGTCATTTTGTGGCATTTGTTTACCCACTCTAATAAATATACATCTATGTACCGTATTTTTCGGACTATGAGTCCAAAAATACATCATGATGAGGAAAAAACATATATGGTTAATCGCACTGGACTATAAATCGCATTTATTTAGAACCAAGAACCAAGAGAAAACATTACCTTCTCCAGCCGCGAGAGGGCGCTCTATGTGTTCAGTGTAGACTACAGGAGCAATGAGCAGCGTAGAGAAGGTAATGTTTTCTCTTAGTTCATTTCTCTTGGTTCATGTCAAATTAATTTTGATAAATAAGTCGCACCTGACTATAAGTGGCAAGACCAGCCGAACTATGAAAAAAAGTATAGTCCGGAAAATACGGTACTCTAGTTGCTCAAAAGAGTATTGCAGGTCATAACTGCTTACTTATTTTTAGGTTTTGCATTTGAATAAATATTTAGTTTCAAATTATACATTTTAAAAAGATACTAGTATAAGCACACAAGTGAATATTAATGCAATAAAAATACTGAATTTAACCCAAGAGAAGTACAGTAGGCCTATTCATGTGAATTGATAGTGAATCAAGAGATGATTAATGGTCATCAGCATCGTAATCGTATCAATTTCTTTCTATTTTTTCCCTCTTGTAGAAACACTATTGTGACAAAACATATATTTAATGTAGTCTCTCATTCACCACTATAGAAGTTTTCTGAACTATGACAACTTCCGCTTGAAAATATGAAAGGGTTGTGTAACTACATTCAAGATAAATTAGTTAAATGAAATAAAATGCCTACATGTGCACTGTTCAAAGTTTATCACCATAAATAATAACCTTAATAAGTAGCATGATTATCATATAGTGCTTTCTTAAATATATTCGCAGTAACGACAACAAATATAATATTACAACTTACATCTTACATTATTTTCAGATATGGACAAGGGAAAGAAGAGAAGAGCCATTACTGACTTTTTTGAAGGGTAAGCCTGTTTATTATTATTATTATTTTAATTTCAAGATTCTTCTGGATTTTTATTTTAATTTCTGCTCTTTAAAAGTGACTTGGTGTGTCCCAGGCTTAAGACACTTAATCAGAAAAAACTATGTAAGGAAAACACTTTGAAACATCAGATTGGTATGTAATATTTATTTCTTGTAGCATACAGCCTAAGAGGAGCCTCATCGGTAAAACATTCAAACAGCACAGCACTTACATTTATCACCCATGCTACAAGAAAAACTAACAGACCTGCCCCAATCCAGGAAAAACCCCAATACAGACAGACCAGTCCCAATCAGAGCAGACCAGACAGACCAGCTCCAATCCAGGACAACATTAGTCAGCACATCCACAACAAACTGTTCACATCCAGCCCAGTCCATGAGCACAGCTTTGTCCCTGCTTACTAGTACAGACAGGGTAACACACTTCAGCAAGCAACAGCTTGAGGCATGGACACAGCAGTACTCCCCTTGGCTATACTTGAATGGAAATAACGTAGGATGCACATTCTGCAAATATGCCAAGCGCCTTTTTGGAGTCCAAAAGGGAGGACAGGTGGCAGAGGAGTGGGCTTCTGGAGAGGTCACAGCAAAAGATGTCAGGGCCATGAGAAAGAAAATCTACAAACACAGAGACAGCTTAACTCACAAGGCATCAACAGATATTCAACAGCAGAAAGAGAAAGAGGTGTTGCCCACCTTGACAGAAACCTTGAATGCTAAAGTTGTGTTGGAGACAGTGCACTCATTTAGAAAAGCACATTTTGTTGCAAAGGAGAAGTTAGCCTTCTCAAAAATGTATGGATTGGTTGAGTTACAAGAAATGAATGGAGTAAAAAACGTCTCTTGTCACAAATCTGATCACTCTTGCATTAATATAATAACACACATTGCCAATAAAATGAGGAAGAAAATTGTCTCAACAATTAAAAGTGCTGGTTCTTGGATCTGTCTTACAGTAGATGAAAGCACTGCATTTGGGAGAAGCTACCTCATCCTATACCTCAGAGGAGATGTGACAGGGGAAGGTGAGACAGAAAACATTTTTTTGGATTTGATTGAGCTGGAGGAAGGAACAACTGCTGATGCCATTTACAAAGCTCTCAAAAAGAGTCTCCAGGAAGCTGACCTGGATGATGCATACCTCAAGTCTCATCTGATTTGCATTACAACCGATGGGGCATCTGTGATGACTGGAAGACAGAGTGGTCTTGTCACAAGGCTGAAAAAAGACTATCCTTTGCTGGAGAGTATCCACTGTCTTGCTCACAGGCTTGAGTTATCAGTAAGTGATGCACTAAAGTCAGTCACAGGTTGCAATCACTTTGAGATATTTATTTCAAAGCTGTATACACTGTACCATCAATCCCCAAAGAATGCCAGATAACTTTCAGAAGCAGCTTCTCAAGTTAACATCTGCCTACTTAAGATTGGTCACATTTTTACCATCCGCTGGGTAGCAAGTAGTTTTGTGACTTTACAAGCTGTTTGGAGAGACTTCCCTGCTCTGGTTGCACAAATGAAAAAAGGAGCTGAAGATGGATCTCGCTCTGATATAGAAAGAAAAAAATTCAGTGGCCTTCTGAATGGCCTCACATGCACTGGCTTTGTTAATGACCTGGCAACCATTAAAGATGTGCTACGTGAACTTCACAGTCTGTCCCTAAAACTTCAGGTAGGTACAGTGTTCTTCTTCAGATTAAGTGTGAACAGATGTGGAAATACTCTGATGTTATGAATGCGCTAAATAACATTATAAATGTGTTCAGATTCATAAGGACAAATCACAATGTTTGATAAAGATGTGTTTCTATCAGCAAACAGTCAGAATAAAGTGATGATCTGCTGCTGATCCTGAATGTCTTGTTTAATGAGTGTTTCTAGTCTGAGACTCATCAATATTATCAGCTGATCAAAATCCTCTTTATTTCATGATAATAGATCCTGTTTTCACCTCATTCATTACACTGATGACTTCAGATCTGTTCATTGACACATTAAGATCATTTTATTGCTGTGAAGATCAGAAAACAACACGGTTATCAGTTATTGTGACATTACAAGATGAAACTATCACAACAGCATTTATTCATTAGTCTGTGATAAACCATGTTTCATATAAAACACAAAATTAAAACACATTCAGTTCAACTCTGTTCATTGGTGCTTTATTTGTACCTTGCACATTTGTAAAATTATATTTCTATGTTTATTCTTTCACTTTTTAAATTCTTACATTGCTTATATTTGGCATCTTTTAATTGTGTTTTTTTCTTATATATTTATCTGTGTGTATATTAATGAAAGAGAAGATGAATAATTATAGATAATGGACTTATTGATTTTTTTTTTAAGCTCACAAGTACGAGCATCAAAGCATCATGAAGAAGATAAATCTGCAGAGACAGAGTTTATTGAAGAACAGAGAGAACATGAGAGATCCAGAACCCTGCAGAACCAAACACACTGAAGAACAAACAGGGCAGGGTTTATTCTTCATCCTTCAGTAATGAGGCTGAAGAATGTTTGTATATATATATATATATATATATATATATATATATATATGTGTGTGTGTGTGTGTGTGTGTGTGTGTGTGTGTGTGGATGTCATCAGTGGTGGGTCACATGTTCACTCCTACTATGATGATTCTGATTTTATTACATTCAGTGTAAACGGTGATTTATAACGGATCAGTAAGAACAAGATCACAGTTGAAGTTCACACAGTCTGTCTGAGAGAGAATCTCCTGGAGAAATAAAACACATGAACACAACTGCACACAGAAGACACATAAAACTGTAACTTAGTTCTTATATTTATAACATACAGCCCAGTTAAGCAACATGACACGACCAAGAGAGTGAAGTTTTCCCTGGAAACCACGATTGAAAATTTGACATTTTAAAGCGTTAAAACGAGTAGTTCATATACATTTTAGTTCAATATTTGATATTACTAATACTAATTTAGACCAACTTATGTTTATATTCTAACTGACCCTCTGATGTCACATGGACTACTTTGATAATGTTTTCTTCCCTTTCTGGACATGGACAGTAGACCGTACACACAGCTTCAATGGAGGGACTGAGAGCTCTCGGACTAAATCTAAAATATCTTAAACTGTGTTCTGAAGATGAACGGAGGTCTCACGGGTTTGGAACGACATGAGGGTAAGTTATTAATGACATAATTTAGATTTTTGGGTGAACTAACCCTTTGAGGAAATGTTGTACAAAGATTAGATTAGATTCAACTTTATTGTCATTATGCAGAGTACAGTACAGAGCTAATGAAATACAGTTAGCATCTAACCAGAAGTGCTGGAATATAGTGTTTTAAATACATATAAGTGCAGAGTAAGTGAAGCTATGACATACAGAATGTACAGTAGAGTTGCTATAAACAGTATTGATCAGAGTATATACAGAATATAAATATGAATGCAATGTAGGATTATATATACATTATGAACAGAGCAATGTAGGATTATATACACATTATGAACAGCAGCAACGTGAGAGCTGTGGTAATAAATACAGTTGGATTGAATGAGCAAACGTATTGTTAAACAATGTATTCTATGCAAAATAACAGCAGTGCAATGATATTTTTATAGCAATAGTTTACTGTGCTTTGTACAGAAGTACTGTGAGCAGTGCAGTAAAAGAGCAGGTGCAGGTTAGATTGGTGTTGTGGAGTTCAGAAGTGTCACAGCCTCGGGGAAGAAGCTCTTCCTGAGTCTACTAGTGCGAGAGCGTAGCTCCTGTAACTCCTGCCGGATGGAAGGAGGGTGAAGAGTCCATAGTGAAGATGAGACGCATCCTTCATGATGTTTCTTGCCCTGCCCAGACAGCGCTTGTGATAAATGTTCTCAATGGAAGTTAACTGGGTGTCAGTGATCCATCGAGCAGTTTAAGGCTCCGTAAGAAGTAAAGGTGCTGCTGTGCCTTTGTGACCAGGGTGGAGGTGTTTTAGTTTTCTCCACCCGCTGGAGTGCTTTGTGGTCAGATGCAGAGCAACTGCTGTGCCATACTGAGATGCAGTTTGTGAGTCTGCTCTCAATGATACAGCGCTAGATTTCCACAAGTTCTTCAGTAATTCTGTTTGTTAACAGCAGCTGTTCATCACTAATGCTCAATTATCACTCAATTAATCACTTCATTATTTAATTGCAACGTATATCTTCTTTCAGTGAACTCAACTGAATTAAGTACAGAGTACTCACAACTATTAGTTTTAAAACTTAAATGGTTTAAGGCAATCAGTTGTCTCAAACGGTTTGAGTAAACCTAATGTGTCAGGTTTTTAAGGATATGTTACTGAAACGGTTTGAGTTAAGTTACTTGTCAGGTTTTACAGTGAAGGGTTGGTCTGATGATCTTAATGAGCTAACGCTCGTAACCTTCCCCGATGTATTTTCTTACCTTGTTTGTAGCGTCAGTGCGTAATGTTACACATCTGAGCAATTAAAAAATGTGAAATCTCTCGAGGCCCACCTGCAATTTACAAATATGGATGAGTGCAGGACCTTCAGATTTTCTGTGTCGATGAGCAGAAAATGGTTGTTCGCTCAAAGGTCCTGAATTAATTAGTTTTAATAATTGTCTTTCCATTTACCGTTTTTTTCTCACTTGCTCACTTTAGTGGTGCAGGTGCAGCATGATCTCTGTGACAGCTTGCAGTCTCCTCGTACTCCGGTTAAACCACACAGAGTGTGTTGATTTCACTTTTGTGCTCCCAAAATGAAATGATGGCACCCAGTCAGGATCGCATTCCAGCATTTCATAGGCTGGTTTGCCTAAAAATAAAAGATAAAATGATTTCATGGGTAAAGATGAGGCAAGGATTCGTGCAGAAAGCAAAGGGTTTTATTGAATAATAATAAAGCAAAGAAAAAAAAAACATAGGGCAGACACGAGAACACATCCGCTGAAAACACAAGACAAGACAAGAGTGTCTGATGAGAAAATAAAGCATGAAGGCTGTCTTTATAGATGCTATAGTGAATTTCAAGTTTCGTCTTTTCTGCTTTGTCTTTTCATCGTCTGAACTGCTGTTGATCTTCTCCAAACTGATTTCTGTCTGTTTGTTTTCTTACTGACTATTATTGGAGCAATATCATCAATAACATTCTTAACTTTTGAGTTGAAGGAATCAAGGAGAAGATCATCAGAGTCTGCAGAAATGCTTGGTGTTAAAGATATAGCCTCCATAAATAGTACACTTGTGTTCTCGTTAATGCATCTCCTTCTGACAGAGACAGATCTAGATTCAGTGCTAGCAGAGATCAATATATCAAAGAAGATACAGAAGTGATCAGATAGTGCTACGTCCTTAATAACAATGGATGAAATGTTTAGAGCCCTACTGATGATTAAGTCTAGAGTGTGTCCAGCTTTGTGTGTGTGTCCATGCACATGCTGAATCAGGTCGTATAACACTGATAAATGCATGTAATTCACTAAATCTATCATGATCCAAGAACCTTTAATCGAGGGTTATTTAGCTGACAGGAGAGTTTGACTTCACTTTACTACAGAGCAGCCTCACATCAGCTCATCTGTCTCTCATTACTGATCCAGTTTGTCTCTTCATATCTGTGGACTCAAACCGCTGAAGATGTTTGACAGAGTTTGGTTCTGGTTGTGTTTGTGGCATATGCTTGGTGAGTTTGAAATGTGTATTTCTTTTTACTCAAATATGTGTGTTTGTTTTTCTAAATATCCTTTCTATAAAAACAGTGAAGCTCAAACAGCAGCAGCTTTAGTTTCAGTCGTGACGTGATTCTCATCTGAAGAGTTTTCTGTGGATGAATTCAGCTCAAATCAACTTCAGTTCCTGTGTCGGCAAATGGGTTTTATTCAAAATCACCACGAAGATTTCTTTCGTTTTGTTGGTTGGATATTATTGGTGCAAGATTTACATTTGACACTGTTTACTTCAGTAAACCTTGACCTTAATCTGTGACAAACTCTGTTTGTGTTTGTTCTTCAGGTGTGTTTGCTGATTCAGATGAAGTGAAGTCCGTGTCTGTGATGGAGGGAGATTCAGTCTCTCTACAGACTAACACTGAACTACAGACAAATGATGAGGTTTTCTGGACATGTGGACACTCAGAGACTCGTATAGCTGAAATTGATAAAGACACTGGAAGATTCTCCACATATGATGTTCTTGATGGGAGATTCAGAGACAGACTGGAGCTGGATCATCAGACTGGATCTCTGATCATCACAAACACCAGAAACACAGACTCTGGACTTTATCAAGTGACCATCAGAGGAGAAGATTGACCACATACAGATTCAATCTTACTGTCTCTGGTGAGTCACAATTACATTTGGGTCATTTGTGCTGACAGTTTTCATAAAAATATTTTCATGAAGCAAATCAAAAAGCAATAAAAATATATATTTAAAAACATTTATTCAGAGACCATAAAAATGTCAATAGTGCTCAGTGCAGTATAACTTGTCAGTTGAAGTATTTTTACACACCGAACACATTTAAAAGACGGTCCATGGTTTAATGTGAGATAATGATGAATATTGAAGTTGATGTAAACTCTTCTCTCCACTGCGTCTATCTGTCATCCTCCATTCAGCTTCAAACTGCATGTAACATACACCACAGTCAAGACAATGACATTCTCTCCCAGATGATTCACTGTTCCTATTATACCTGAACTGTGAATAAAGTGCAATGTTTTTATTTTATTTTATATAAAATAACTTTATCTTGCCAGAGTTTGGTGCTGTTTCTAAATCGTGTTACTTTCTGCCGGGTGTCTGTTATGTTAATGAGGATACTTGCAAAGATGGGAATTCTGACGCGTGTGTGTGTGTTTATGAAATCGTTCAAAGTCAATAAATTAGCAAACAAACAATGCACACTCCTCTCACACAGAAAAAGAGACGGCACCTACAGCTCTGTTGTTTGTGTTTCAATGGCTTAAAATCAGTTTTAAAACAAAAACACGTCTTAAAAATGTGTGTCCATGCTACAAATGTAGTCCCTCATTTAGGAACGAGCTCCTCGTTTTGTCCCGGCTGGTCATTGTCTCCTCTTCACGCGCCGTGGTGGTGTGTAAAGATCACACTCATCCAAATGATGAAAAACTATTACCGTAAACAATGTATTCTGTGGCACCACAAAATAAATGATGGAGTATAATATGAAACTATAGACTTTTTATTTCGTCCATCCGATATATACAGTCATATCACACAGCCCTACCCTGAAGTGATCTGACTGTGGTCTTGAGGTCTTGCCGTAATGAAGTCTGTCAAGAGTCCGGACCCGGTGTTCCTCCCTCTCACCACCAGAGGGCGCCATTTCCCATTATCCCGAACTCATTCACCTTTACTCCACACACCTGTTAGCCCACCCACTCTCTCTCTCTCTCTCTCTCACTCTCTCTCTCACACACACACACACACACACACACACACACCTGTTTCCCATTGTCACAGACTATATATTCTCCTCTCACTTACCTCTCTGTCTGGCTGGCTGAATTAATTGTGTTTTGCATTTCGTTTGCTTCATGCATTGCTAGTATTTCATGTTTGTAGGGTGGATGCCAGCACCTTCTGTTGCCTGATTGTGTCCTGGTCTTGTCCTTGCTGGATCAGTTTCTGTTTTGTTTTTGCCTTGTTGGCTTTTTGTTTATTAAAAGAGTTTTCTAACCTGCATTTGGGCCCAGACCCTGTTCTTCTTCAGCGGTCTCTATCGCCCCGTGACAGAATTCAGCCAGCAACATGGGTCCAGCACGACCCTCCCGAGGCGACGGCGTCCGCTCACAAACCTGCCTGAAAAAAAA
Organism: Carassius carassius; assembly: GCF_963082965.1. NCBI lineage: Eukaryota > Metazoa > Chordata > Actinopteri > Cypriniformes > Cyprinidae > Carassius > Carassius carassius. Next base: position 33,118,293 of record NC_081775.1, on the reverse strand, counting down.
CATCTCATAAGCAGAAAGTTATCACATGCCTTGCGCGTGCACTTCCAGTCATGTGCACACACTCTCAAGTCTGCAAGTGTAGGTATTTGGACAGACCCTGCCCTCCTTCTAATGCTACTGAATTCTGAGTCTTCTAAATAAACGTCCACAAAGCTATTTGCATAAAACACACCCAAACCATCTCCATCTAAGGGCTTTATGAACAAACTTGTGTTTCACGCTTATAGTCTTTGCAACTTTAGGGATCTTATCTATTCACGAACACCTTGTAACACTCCAGAGAAAAAGAAAACTTAAAATTGCATCATATCACTCCTTTAAGACCAAGTACAATTCTCTGCCGTCTAGTCACAATCACTTCAGCTCACACCGAGTGGGACTTTAATTTCTTCAAATCAGTTTGGGGGAATGCAGAGATGTGATTATTGATGGTAAGCACAACATCCACATCTTTCACTATTGGAAGTTAATATTGTTAAAAAGAGAAACAAAATCAATTTGAACTTTTAGCGTATTATTGAACTTGGACCTCATTATTAGTCCAGGGCCCTGCACACACACACACACACACACACACACACACACACAAACACACACCTGTTTACTGTACAAACACAAAACACAATTTACTAGATCATTCCCTCAATTTACAAATTGTGCACACGATTTAGAAATTGAGATAATGAATTAGCAAATCGAGGGAACAAAATAGTAACTGTCTTCACATTTTAGTACATTGAGGGAATGAATAAGTAAATCATGCACACAATTTTTTTATTTTTTTTATTTATTTATTTTTTTGCATGTCATGTGCAGGGCTCCATACAATTTAAAGGGGACTGAGGCAAACACAAATTCTTAGTCAATATGGAGCTGGTCACAATTTTTTAGGGGGCTGAGTATGACTGCAGTTCGGTTTTGAAACCATCAGATTTTTCATTTTATCCTGTTTGTGGAGGATATTTGTGCATTTTTACTTCAATAAAAAACCTCACAAACCCTGTTTGTGTTTGTTCTTCAGGTGTGTTTGCTGATGCCATCACAACTGAGCACTCACACATCTGGACAAAAAAGACTCATGCGTCAGAATGCTGTTCATAGACTTCAGTTCAGCATTCAACACAGTCATCCCTCAACAGCTCATTTACAAACTGTTCCAGCTGTGTTTTATATTTAATCTGTATCTATCTGTATTTTGAGGTTCTACTGTTAGTGTTATCTGTGCACCGTGAGCCTGAAAGTAACGCAATTTCAATTCTCTGTATTTATGTACTGTACATGTGGAAGAATTGACAATAAAGCAGACTTGACTTCATTATAGTCTGATAAACCATGTTATTTGCTTCTAACAAATTTATTTCTGAATTTGTACATTCCTATTGTTTATTATTTTCTTTTCTTTTTTATTTTTAATACGGAACACCACTTTTTTAGTAAAGTAAGAAATAAATACAAATCTCTGCATGTGTGACATTTGAAGTGAATATGATAGATAACAGTCCAGGAACAGTGAAAATAATAATGCAGTGTTTAAATGTATTAGGTGTAATATCCGGGCTCCAGTACAGCAGGTGGCAGTAACTGTTCAGCTCGCTCGAGATCCTCCAGTAAAACCCACGAAGAAGAAGAAAACGAAAGTAACTGCAGAAAACACGCAGATAGCGAGAGAAAGCGTTGCTCGTTGGATTTGATGCATGCCATTTCCTAGAAAAACATTTTTCATTTACATCTTAGCAAAAAAATACTTATAAATCTCTTCTTAGTGCACAAGACTGGAAGTATGTTTTCAAAAAGGGGTTGATGTTTTCGTGATGCCAAATCGAAAGTGTTTTTAAAACCTGTTAGCCCCCCCCCCCCCCCATTATGGGACTCACAGCTGAAAGTGCTCTACCAAACTTATAATTGTAACAGTTTCCAACTTCAGTGTGTTACAAACATAATTTTGGTGTTTTTTGGAAAGAAGACCCTTTGGGCTTTACTTTTTATCAACCAGATTTGATAATGCTCAAAAATATTAAAAGTTATAGACACTGAAGTGCCTTGATTTTTTTTTTTTTTTTACCACACTTAAATATTTTTTATTTGATATACAAATACATGAAATGAGTCCTGGAGCAATCTAGAAAAGTAATGGGGTGAAAAACCACATGTCTCATGAGTTTCTATTTCAAATCTGAATATGATTTGCAAATATATTTTTGAGACTATGTCTACACCCCCCCCCCCCCCCCAAATATATATAATATATATATATATATATATATATATATATATATATATATATATATATATATATATATATATATATATATATATATATATATATATATATATATATATATATATATTTCCCAATAGTTTTGAAGGCTTCAACAAACTATTTAGTCAGTAAACATACCACTGCATAGTTTTTTTCAATTATAAAACACTAGACAGAAACATAGACGTCATATAAGTGATTTATTTTATCACTAGAAAAATACAATAAGAATAATTTGAGTAAGAAAAATAAGAATAATAAGAAAAATAAAAAAAGACTTAACTTTGTTTGCCAAATACAGAAAATCCTGAGATTGCTAGAAATGCATCATTTACAATGAATTACGATGCAAATAAGTGCTGATGTGCTGATGGCCACTTATACAGATGGTAATAACACAAATGTGCCGAAGTAAATAATCCACTCTCTCTATTCATATAGACGCGTTCACTTTGATAGCCGTGACCATTCAGTAATAGCGAGCTGATTTGGGCTGATTTGCACTCAAACAGATGGTAATCATGCAGATACATTCACATTCAACATAAAACACACTCTCACATATATAAAAACTGTTGAAAAATAAAACAAAGGAAAATGCGATCGCTGTAAGTTCCGCCTCCATCAGCTGACAGGTGCGTCAGAGCGCGTCACCAGCTCTCAGGAGAGAGCGCCAAATTCAAATAAACTTTAATCTTCCGCCTATTTTTCATTCATTCGTTTTTCCGGTGGATCGTCTCATTCTGTTTGTGACACTGTACGCTGCAAAACCATGCCGTGTTTTTACTACCAAGACGCAATTTTCGACCGTGAGTTATTCCATAACGGACGCAAACAATTCTGTCGCTGAAGAAATGAAACGTAAACAAAGGAATTATGATCCATATTACAACGTTATTGCTTCGTTGGACTAAACGTGCTTCATGAGATGTCGTTCAGTGAACCCTTACCTTTCTAACTAAACCGGGATTTACAGCTGTGGATGTGTTTATGACTCGTTATTATGACGGATCTGGTATGTACAGCGTTTCTAATGTTCATGTTTGTATGTGTACTGCTTACACAAATGTAGCAAATACAGTCTTTATAAGCTTTCCATTGAAAAACAGCGATCTGTCGTCGATGCTTGAGGCTTAGATCTTTATAATGATACATAGTTTGTCAAGATTAAATTTGTCCTGTTTCATTTAATCTATTGATAATCACTGACACGTGCAAGTTGAAAGGCGTTGAGAACGAGGACGTCTTTGTGCTGGCTATAATCTGATGTTCAGGAAAACACATTTAACCTGAGTTTTGATTTTTTTTTTTACATTTCTCCATACTCCTTTATTATTTGGAATAAATTTCACACAAACAATAATTAAATACTTTATTAGACATTAGTTTCGGATGGTCAGCTGTTAAATAATGGTTTTTGAGTATTATTGAGCTTTGCTGTCAGGTTGGCAACCGATCCTCCTTTGCTTCTCCTTTAAAGCTGTCATGTGATGCTGCTAAAAACAACATTGTTTTGTATATTTGGTGTAATGAAATGTTTATTTTCCACATACTGTACATTACTGTTTCTCCTCTATGCCCTTCTTCTGAAACGTGTCGATTTTTACAAAACTCATCGCTCTGAAAAGTGAGGAGTGCTGTGATTGGTCAGATATCCAGTGTGTTGTGATTGGCCGAATGCCTCAAGCGTGTGACAGATATGTTACGTCTCTTAACATATTGTGATGCCCTGTCCGGCCAGAGCGACGGGACATAAACATAAAACCCATTATAAACATGATATAAACATGATTTCTAGCCCTGTCTTCTTTTGGAAGGTGAAACAAAGTAGTTTCAGGTTCTCAACGAAACAGCGTCACACACCGCGGTCTTGAGTGAACGGAGGCCGGCGCTTGAGAACGATTCTATGAAGGACTGTACCTTGGTCTTGAGCAATCACACGTTATGACCCCGGGCTGGACTCCTCTTCGTCCATGGTGAAAGTCTTAATGCAGGAAAACAAGCCCTGCGTCTCAATGCTCACACTATCCATCCTAAATATATGTGAGATTAGAAGAATTTCATAGTTTCTGTTACATCATCAAGTTGTTCGGAGGTTTTGGATATGCTAAGGAATTTGGATACATCAGGAAGATAACTTAAAAAGCAGTCTTTTGTGTTAGAAGTGATGGTTCTTCCATACTTGTAACAAGAAGTAGAATTTACAATTTTGGCTATATGAATTTTGCAAAGAACTAAATAATGATCTGAGATATCATCACTTGGCTGAATAATTTCAACACCATCAACATCAATTCCATGTGACAGTATTAAATCTAGAGTATGATTTCGACAATGAGTAGGTCCTGAAACGTGTTGTCTAACACCAATAGAGTTCAGAATGTCTATAAATGCTGATCCCAATGCATCGTTTTCATTATCAACATGGATATTAAAATCACCAACTATTAAAACTTTATCTGCAGCCAGAACTAACTCGGATGTAAAATCACCAAACTCTTTAATAAAGTCTGTATGGTGCCCTGGTGGCCTGTATACAGTAGCCAGTACAAACATAACAGGGGATTTATCATTAACATTTGTTTCTTTGGATAATCAGATTTGAGTGAAAAGTAATTTGGCAGATAACCTTTTGAGTAAAACACTGTTTGTATGTAATTTCTTTATCTTTCTGGGGGGTGGGGTGATTTAATAAGCTTTTTAAATAAGTTTTCAGTCCAATCTGACCTAAACACAAATTTTCACAACTACAGCTTTTACCATGTAATAAATGTGCCGTTTCAAAAGATTCATATCTATAATTTATGGGAAAAAGTTTAAAACCCACTTGTATCAGTAAACTTTAGTTCTAGTTTACTAGCTTGAGTCTATTTTTATGTACATTTGACACTTCTCCATCTCATGTAATGTTGTTTCAGATCATTATTTCATGCCATATTAATTCATAATAAGTTGTGGAAAGGTACTAAAAACATATTTACAACAGTTCATGTGAGTTCAGTGGATCAATTTAATATTATAAAGCGACAAAACCACTTTTTGAGTCCCAAAAAAAACAAAATAACGACTTTCCTACAATCTAGTAATGGGCCAATTTCAAAACACTGCTTTGAAGCTTTACGAATCGAATCAGTGACTCGAAGCACCAATATCACGTGATTTCAGCAGTTTATCCGTTTGACAGGAGATCCGAGTCACTGATTCGATTTGGAAAGATACGAAGCAGTGTTTTGAAATCAGCCCATCACTGATTGTTGAAAAATTATGTTTTTTTTTGGTCCACAATAATTCTCTTTGCTTTTATAATATTAAGGTAGAGCCACTGAACTCACATTAAATATGTTTTAGTACCTTTCTGGATCTTGAGAGAGGAAATGTCATTGCTTTGAATGCAGGCCTCACTGAGCCATCGGATTTAATCACAATATCTTAAACTGTGTTCTGAAGATGAATAAAGGCCTTATGGGTGTAGAACAATATGAGGGTGAGTAACTAATGACAGCATTTTCACTTTTGGGTGAACTAACCCTTTAATATATAAGAAATTGACAGGATTTTTGCTATATTTTAGATTTCTTCCCTTGCAGCTGTTGGGGGCCATGACACAAGACGTGTGACGTGGAAACATCCTTTCCCACATGTTCATGATGATGTTGAGAGGAGGATCAACTGGAAGGGTGTGAATGGGGAAAAAAATATTCAACCAGAGTTCCTTTTAAACGATTACAACATCATAGAACAAAACTGAATTAAATTAGCCTATGCACTTTATATATACACATCACATTTCTCATCAATATGGTTAACAATAAAGATTAATAATAAGGAAAAGAAGCACATCACAAATAGCCTACATCATTAAATCCCGTCCTACTGTAGATAAACAGAACATCTCCACTTATTAACTAATGATCATGTGCCTGAAATAAGCACAAATAAAGATATAGGTATATATATAAGATATAGGTATATCTATATATATCTATATATAAGAATTGGTAATTCTGCCCTCAACAAATCACTTCAATCGATAGGGAAACATGGTTCTGGTCAGTGCAATAAATGTGGACTCTCAGAAACTGTAGAGCATGTAATAATCAATTGTATGGCATATGAAAGGGAAAGAATTAAATAAGAAAATGATTTAATTTCTGTTGGCATACATTCTTTAACTTTGCCGAATATACTTAATAGTTCTTTCAAAGGATATGAAGCTCTTTTTTTTTTAAAGCAACAAGTTTATATAAGAAAATACAGAAAGGTAGGGTAGGTGGAAGTAATATTTTTTGTTTGTTTCTCTCCTGTTTATTTCTGACATCAGTGCTTCACACTCCATCCCAGTAGATGGCGGAATATGCACCAAAGCTGGTTTGCCAACCGCCATTAAACTTCAAAGAAGAAGAAGTTATTCGTGGATTTTCTTAATTCTTATTGGAGACGCGAACCGTTTCAAACGATTCAGTTCGATTTGGTGAACTGGTTCAACCGAGTCACTGAGAAGAATCGGTTGAATCGAAGGATTCGTTCATGAACCGGACATCAGCGTGCGCTTGCTGTGTCTTCTGAGGTGAGTCGAGCAGTTCAGATATATATCGCTTGTTTACACATCCTTAAAAAAACATTTCACACGGTTTGTTTAATCAACATCCTACGGGGTTCTTTCTAAATTGTTCTCATCGGATAGAACACTATTTATGCGCCTGTTCTGGAGACAGGAGAGGAACATCACAGGGAACTAAAGTCATGCGGACACGAACCATTGTGTGTGTTTCTTTAAAGTTTGTGTTAATCTTCTAGAGTGATGAAGATGTGCGTGTTTCTTTGTGCTTTCATAGATATGAAAATATTCAGTTATATCCTATATGGTTAATGGCAGACAGAAATGGAGCAGAAAAAAACTGTAAAGATAGAGAGAGAGAGACGTTTTATAACATTTATTTTACTCTGCTCGGACTCTAATGGTGCTTTTTTATATTATTTATTTATTTATTTAATCATTTTTACAACATACACCTACTATTACTATGCCAATATAACTGCCAAATAAGCACACTAATGTCTGCACAAAAAGTTAAAGCTGTGCTGCCGAGTCCAGCACTTTTTGACAGAATTATAATTATATTTCTAAGTTTATTGAAAGACAGAGAGAACATGAGAGATCCAGAACCCAGCAGAACCAAACACACTGAAGAACAAACAGGTTGCTAAACACACTAAAGAAATTCAAAGATAAAATTAAATGTCATCCTCTTAAAACTAAATAACTCATAAATAATATTCAATACATTAATTTCTAAGGATTCTTAATTATCAATTTGAACAAAAGAAAATCGATCCTACAACATGATCAAAATAATTAGCAAAAATTGTGTTAAAATGTATCAAATAATGATACAACAGTGTTTTGAGAAACATTGATTTGTTCATCTTGAAATCTTTGTGGGCATACCAATGGCATAATGTTATAGTTTGCATGAATTTAATTAAATGCAGAAAGTTGCTATTTTTGCTCAGTTTGGATTTCTAAATAAATAAATAATAAATATATATTTTATTTAATCTAAAGCAGCGGTTCCCCACCCCGCTCTGCATATTTATTATGTATCTGTTATCACATAGGACTTTTTCTGTTCGAATGTAAGTGCCCTGCAGTGGACATCAGGATATTGATTCTAATTCCATGTTACATACAAAGAGGATTAAAGTGTGCAAGAAGTGAATTTAAATAGTATTTATTTACAGAGGCATATCACATCTGTGTGTGAAGATGCTGCAGACTATTACTGAATTATTTCAAGCATTTTTCCCCTCCGTGACCAGTGTGTCACAGAAGCGCAGCTTTTTATAAAATTAATTTCTGTTGGCAGTAACACTTTGCACGCTGTTTATAAGCCTGGGTGCCCTGTGTTATTGGAGGAGTGCTCTGATTGCCTCAAGTTGAAAAAAAAAAGAGGCAACTCTGAATGGAAAGGTGCCTGACGTCATTCACGTTTTTTTTCCATTGTCCAATCGAATGAATGGCAAGGCGGGCCTTCTGATGTGGTGACAAAAGTTTACCATTGTTTAGAAAGTCCAGAGACTGCAATGATGGAGGAGTAACTTTAGGTGTCTGTCGTGGGTCACCTGGAGCTGTATTTTTTATGGTTTCTGCTAATATGACAGTTTACTTCTTTGATTTACAGATTGTAAAATTATTGAAATGGCTGTTGCTCCCCCTTCCCTGTTTTGTTTCTTTGAATTGATGTTGTTTTGTTGAATTAAAGATAAAAAGAGTTAAGCACAAAAATAAATGCATAAATAACAGTGATATGATTTCTAAAGACATTTACACTATTTCGATATAAATTACCAGTGTTTCCCATAAATAGATATATTTGTGGCGTTTGACTTCGTTGAATAGACATAAACACTGAACATTACAAAATCAAAACGTCGCAGGTGCTTTATATAAGTTTATCTCTGAAGCTTTGATTACAGCCGTTACTAAAATTTTGAAATATATTTTACATTTTTTATATTTTTAAATGTGAATTATTCCTGTGATCAAAGCTAAATTTTCAGCATCATTATTCCAGTTTTCAGTGTCACATGATCCAGAAATCATTCTAATATGCCGATTTGCTGATTATCAATATTTAAAACAGTTGAGTAAATGTTTTTCAGGATTCTTTGATGAATGCTTTAAATTGATCAAAATTGATGATAAAGGGATTTATAATGGTACAAAAGATTTCTATTTCAGATAAATGCTACTATTCTGAATGTTTTTTTTTATCAAACACACCTGAAAAAAATGTACTCTGTTTTCATAATAACTTTATGTTGAATTGTCTTGCATTGTCTTGTTGAAATATGCATGGACGTCCCAAGAAAAATATGTCTTCTTGAAGGCAGCATATTATGCAGCATATTATGCTCCAAAATCTCTGTACTTTTCAGCATTAATGGTACCTTCACAGAAGTGCAAGTTACCTTTGCCAAGGGCACTGACACAACCACATACCATGACAGATCCTGGCTTTTGGACTTGTTGCTGGTAACAGTCTGGATCAGGGGTTGGCAACCTACGGCACGCGTGCCAACAGTGGCACGCAGAGGGATAATCGCTGGCACGCAAGCAATAAGGAAAACTGTATAATGACGTACAGTTTGATGTAATAACTTCTCATAGTCACACAGCCTGTTAGGAGCTACAAATACTATTAAAGTGTGAGAATTAACTTGCATGGATGCACGTGCAAACACTGCACATACTAGGTTCTTCAGATCAAAGCCTCGGTCTAACAGCACTCGTCAATGTCAAAATGACTGAGATGGCCAATCAGATCAAAGTAGGCGGGGTTTACTGTTCACAGAAGCAGAGCGCGAAGCGTCAGTTTAACGTTAAAGAGAGTGAGGTAAGATGAAGCTGCAAATCAATTAACATTAGTCAACTTTTAATAATACGTTTTACCATAGAAATGTTAAATGACCTAAAGCTATATCCAGTGATGAAAAATTTTCTGAAATATGGCCATTTTGAGAGAAAGAAAGTGTGTGTGTGGGGGGGGGGGGTAAATTGTCTCTCTCTGCAGACAATGAAGCGATTTTGCCCCTTTGTTGTTAAGAAATATAATGTAGCGATTCAGTATCGATTAATAAAAGTAGCGTGACAACACTCTGAATGCTACTTTTTGCACAGCACGATCTCAGATCTCTGTGTGCGAGTGGTGTGTGTTGTGTGTGTGTGTGTGTCTGTGTGTGCACGTTCATCAATTAAAGCAGTGCATGAACGTTGATTAAACGTTAAAAAAACATTTTTTTTATTGTATAATAAAAAAATGTGTATGTACCGTTTAAATACAGAATTATATCGGGGTGTGTGTGGGGGGGGGCTGTGTTGGCACAGTGGTTAACCATAAAAATAAAAAATGGCACGTCATGCCGAAAAGGTTGCTGATCCCTGGTCTGGATGATCCTTTTCTTCTTTGGTCCAGAGTATTTGTTGGCAAACTGGCGATCCTCGGCCCATCTTTGCTCCTAAAGGATTAGACCTTTCTTGGATGCTGCTTTTGTACTAAATCATAATTACAATCACCTGTTGACATCACCTGTTTCAAATCACATCATTATTTAACCATTTTACCTCATTACTAGCCCTAAATTGCTCCTGTCCCAACTTTTTTTGAAATGTGTTGCAGGTCTGAATGACAGGAAAGGATGCATATTTACAAATGACATGAAGTTGACCAGACAAAACATGAAATATTTTGTGTTCATATTGTCTGCAGTGAAATACAAGTCAAAGTAAATTTAGAAATCACTACTTTCTTTTTTTATTTGCGTTTTCCATACTGTCCCAACTTTTTCTGATTTGGGGTTGTAAATACTCCTTCATTTTTGATCGTACAGATAAGAATAAGGTATCATTTCAAACTGCAAACGGTCTGGGTATGTATAGTCATAATAACAGCAAAATAATGTGCTTTTGTAAAATAAAGAAAATATACATGGTGATTTCTCTGCCATCTTGGTCTCTGTCACCTCTCTTCACAGACACATAAATAAAACAGCGTTACCATTACAATATCATTCCTGTATGTGATGCAGTGCTGTCTAAGGGCCCGAAGATCATGGGCATCCAGTATGGTTTTCCGGCCTTGACCCTTACGCACAGAGATTGTGTGGAAGATTTTTATTAATAAGATTTTACTCAATCAAGTATAATCAAGATGAATCTAGTCTCATATATGCATATGTGTCTTATTCCATTATAATCATATAGCCTTTGTGTGAAAGGAATGTATATGTCTGCAAAAAACATCCTGACCACCACAGATAGGAAACATCTGGAAAAATATGCAATGGGCCTCTTTTCTTTACCATAGCAAGTCCCTAGGGAGGTATCAAAATTGCAAGCATAAGGAAAAGTTTGACTATTTTGAAACGCCCTGTATAGGGTATATAATGAGATGCTACCTAGCATTCGGGAGATCTTCTCACAAAGAGGATCTCGGCTTTGTTTCTCTCTGAAATAAAGTCTATCTTCCGGAAACAAAACCCAGAGACTGCGTGATTCCTCAGACACAGGGCAGATAAAAATACACAACATTTGTTCCAGATTCTTTGAATCTTTGGATGATATTATGCACTGTAGATCATGATAACATCAAACTCTTTTAAATTTATTACAGCTGTAGAATTGAAAATGCACAAGAGGACCCACACTGGAGAGAAACCTTACATGTGTTCACACTGCGATAGGAGATTTGTTCATAGAGCAACTCTGAAAACACATGAGAGGACCCACACTGGAGAGAAACCGTACAAGTGTTCACACTGTGACAAGAGATTTGTTCAGAGAGCAAATCTGAAAAAACATGAGAGGACCCACACTGGAGAGAAACCATACAAGTGTTCATACTGTGACAAGACATTCAGTTGTTCAGGACATCTGAAAACACACCAGAGGATCCACACTGGAGAGAAACCATACAAGTGTTCACACTGTGACAAGAGATTCGTTCAGACAGCAAATCTGAAAAAAACATGAGAGGACCCACACTGGAGAGAAACCATACAAGTGTTCATACTGTGACAAGACATTCATTTGTTCAGGACATCTGAAAACACACCAGAGGATCCACACTGGAGAGAAACCATACAAGTGTTCACACTGTGACAAGAGATACCGTTTATCAGAACATCTGAAAACACATGAGAGGACCCACACTGGAGAGAAACCATTCACATGTGATCTGTGTGGGAAGAGTTTCACACAATCAGCAAACCATAAGTTGCACATGCACATCCACACTGGAGAGAAACCGTTTACATGTGATCTGTGTGGGAAGAGTTTCATAATAAAACGCAGCTTTAAAGAGCACATGAACATCCACTCTGGGGAAAAACCGTACACATGTGATCAGTGTGGCAAAGGATTTGTAAGGTCTTCTGACCTAAAGATTCACCTGACACTTCATACAAAGAAGAAACATCTGTATTTATGTTCTTTGTGTGGAAAGAGTTTTCCACTGCTGAAAAGTTTAAAAACACATCAGAAAAGACATACTGCCAAAAAAGCTTATATGTGCTTTGAGTGTGAGAAGACTTTTTTACAGATGAACATTTGAAAATGCACCAGAGAACTCACACTGGAGAGAAACCTTACATGTGTTCACACTGCGACAAGGGATTCAGTTCTTCATCAAATCTGAAAAAAACATGAAAGGACTCATACTGGAGAGAAGCCTTACAAGTGTTCACACTGTGACAAGAGATTCAGTCAGTCAGAAATCCTGAAAAATCATGAGAGGACTCACACTGGAGAGAAACCTTTCAAGTGTTCACACTGCGACAAGGGATTCAGTCACTCAGGAAACCTAAAAAAACATGAGAGGATCCGCACTGGAGAGAAACCATACACATGTGATCAATGCGGGAAGAGCTACACTGAATCATCTACTCTACAGAGACATAAAAAAATCATCCACAGCCCGAAATCATAGTAAGTAGAGTTAATCTTCAACTTAATGCTTTACTTTTGACTCGTCAGTCTGTATTCTGTTCCCGCTGAAAAGCAGGCAATGGTTTCTAATAGGGATGTGCACGGATAGTCGAACATTCGAATATTCGTTCTGCTCTAATTATTCGATAAATAAAAATAATATTCGAATTTCGCAAAAAAAAAAAAAAAAAGTTCACAATAAAACCTAATTTGGTCACTTTTTGTGATTCTCCACGGCATATTTGAAGGTGTATGCAAGCAAAAAATAATTAATGAATGATTAAGGGGCCATTCACATATCGCGCCTAATAAGGCGTGGAAAAGGCTATGCGCTCCGCTTTCTCCTTCTTTCCAAAGCGCTCGGGCAGAAGCGCTCCTGAGGCGACGCGTTCTCTCCATGAAGACGCGGAAATTTCAGTAAAGGATAAATGGATTTGCAGCACAAAAAAAATCGCTTTCAGTAGCTATGCTATTAAATTTATTTCAAAATGGCAATCCATATAAAGCTATGATCAGCTGTTCCTTCATCTTGGCTGAGCTTTCAACATTGTTACAGGAAAGGATGAAGCTGAATGTTTAGTTCTTGTCACATGACCTGCGGTGCGCTTGCGGCATTCTGAAAGTTGAGATGTTTTTAACTCGATGCTGTTCGGACGCGCCTGGAAAAAACGGGACCGCGTCGCACCGCGTGCGCATCGCTTCCATTATGAGCGCGCATACCGCGCGCCTACATTGGAAATAACGAACTTGAGCATGCAAAAGACGCAATATGTGAACGCCCCCTAAAAGAACTGCGGTCTTCTAGTACTTCAAATATGCCGTGGAGAATCACAGAAAGTGATCCAAGGACATTGTTGCAGCATCTCTCAAGCAACGAATAAACACAGCTAACTTGGAGAATGCAGTGAAAACTCCTCTTCTCGTGTCTGCCCTAGACCCTCGGCACAAACATCTCAGGTTCCTCGATGAAAACATGAGAGAAGTAAGAAAAAAAAACTTTTTTGAACATTTTCCTTGATGCAAGTGGTGCGGATGCAGCCGCTGTCACCAACGATGAAGAAGATGCAATGCCCACTCATCGGAAAAGGCTGAGCCAGTTCTCCAGCGATGATTACAGGGAGTCCAGCCGAGACGAGTGGGAACAGTTCTTGCTGGAGCCATGTATTCCACCAGATGAGGATCCCATTCAGTGGTGAAACGAAAACACGAAGCGCTTCACAAAACTTATTCGCTTAGCACACCGTTGTGAGTCCCGCCAACGTCTGTGTCGTCAGAGCGCGTTATCTCCGCGGCCGGCCTTATTGTTAACAGACTTAGGAGCCGACTTTCCCCCAATCATGTTTACATGCCCGTATTTCTTAACAAGAACATTTGAAACAATAGAAAAAAAAGCAAAAAAGATTTGCTGACAGTTTAAAAGTTAAGTGTAAGCTACATTCTGTACAATAGCCTAATTGCTGCAGGCTGCTTTACATTTTTTCTTTGTTCACTTTTTTTTTTTGCTTTAATCTGTACTTTTGTTTGTTTGCACGCATTGTTAAAGGTTTTCAGCTACAAAAAACGATGTGTAATGTTCAAGCTTATTGTAAGCTTGTTCAAAATGACGAAAACAAATGTTGCTAAAAAATAACGTCTGACTCATTAAACTGAATTTAAATAAACGAATATTCGAATATTCGTTTTTTGTGAGCTCAAATATTCGAATGTGATATTTGTGGAAAACGCCCATACCTAGTTTCTAATTACAAAGGCAAATGTATCTATTTATACCATGTTTTTGCAGTGTTGAGTTTTGTAGCCAATGACAGACATGTTTGTTGAAAGCACTGACCAATCAGAGGGGTTGAATGTAAGTTAGTCAAAATATACTCAGTATCCCTTAAAACACATCTAGTTTTGTTTGTTGACTGAGTTATACACACTCTTATTATAACAAAGTGTAGAGTCACAAACACATTTAACTACAGGAGTGAATTCACTAAACTCTTCTGTGAGACACTCTTGAAATTGCTGTGATTGACAGTGATAACAGAAGTAACGGACGGGACAAAACATCTGGCAAACCTTTTTCAAAATATGCTCAGCAACCTCTACAGTTGTTACTTTTTAATTTTAGTTGTAACATGAATTACTTGTCATTTTTACATTATAATTATTATACATATTTAACTTAAATTGTCTTGTATTTTCAAGTAGTTAACTAGTTGAAACAGGTAAATGACAAATCCTTCTAGATGTTGGTGTCTGGGCAAAATGTTCCCTTTGTTTAAATGGTTAACAATAAAAGTAAAAAAAAAAAAAATCTTGCATTAAATTAGCATTTTATATTAAATCCATACGCAAAACTTAAAATAACTAGCTTATATAAGGGAGTGGAAATGGCAAATGAGCTAATGAGTGGATTTCTGTCTACTGGTTATAGTGGGAGAAGTGTTTGTTTTTTACACCAGGTGACCGAAATCATGTCATCAATCAAGTAATTCATCTTTAAAGGCCATTTTACGGCAGAACTAATAATTAAATGTTTAAGTCAAGTAAGAAGCAAGTAATAAAAGCATTCATCCTTGATTTGTTTTACACATTTGGAAGACTGTGAAACAATCAATTAATTTACCTTAATTATTAGTTCTGGAGCAGATACCCTAACTCATGCTAGTCTGTGGTAGTTTTGTAATCTGATTATATTAAGACTTGACCAGGAGTAAATCTGCCAACACTTTGTCAGTGTACAAAAAGTGTACTGTTCTTTCGATATATATTGTTATTTATTGCCCATAATTGACACATTTGAAACATTTACAGTTTTTTGATACTTCAGCATGTATAGATTTTGTTCACTTAACATATGCCAATTTAAATGTATTTAGGCTATATAATTTCCTGAAAGTTACATTTTTGTGTGTGTTTTGTTATTTTTGATAATCCATTGCATATTAAAATGGTATGTTGTCAATGAAATGAAAATGGCATCAGATCGAAGTTTATAAATGTATGTATGTAAGAGGCTCTTTTTATACCCAATCATGTTGCCAATTGACCTAATAAGTTGCAAATTGGTCCACCAGCTGTTCCTTATATGTACATTTAACTTTTCCGGCCTCTTATTACCTGTCCCAACTTTTTTGGAATGTGTAGTTCTCATGAAATCCAAAATTAGCCAATACTTGGCATGACATTTCAAAATGTCTCACTTTCAACATTTGATATATCATCTATATTCTATTGTGAATAAAATATAAGTTTATGAGATTTGTAAATTATTCCACTTCTTTTTTTCTCACAATTTGTACAGTATCTCAACTTTTTTGGAATCAGGTTTGTATTAATGCATTAGATGCACTTGGCCCGCCCCAGATCTGTGTGGATCATCTGTCATTTCATGCAGTCGGTTGGTGACTAATATGAGGCAGAGCAACTTACTGCATAATAGAGCCTAGAGAATATCCCTAAAATACAAGATATGGGGCAATACACCCCTATTTGAGATTGTGTGTAATATTTACAATACATATTTAAAAAATATTGCATGAGAAGTAGGCTAAGTGTAATATTACTCGAGTGCAAATGTGATACTCATCTTATACAACAGTTCATTAAGAAGTTAATATTCTGTTAGTTTAGACACAATGTTGTCTGTTTTGCTCAATTTTGCCAACCAGATGAAGACAAATCAGAACTGTTCATCTCCAAGCAACCCACAGCGGTATTTCATTTCTTAATCCACGTTTGGAACGAATTTGGTGAACCATTTGGCACGTTGAACCATTGGCCATAGTCGCGTTGGCTTTGAAGAGCTGCTGCACAGACCAATCGGTGTTTGACATCAGAGTACCATGAGAGCGATTCAAAAGCACAAGGAGTCATCTGCTCTCTAAGCTCTTGTGGTTCTTTGATGTCATCATGATGTCACACACCGGTCGGTCTGATGGTGATGATGATGTCACACACCGGTCGGTCTGATGGTGATGATGATGTCCCACAACGGTCGGTCTGATGGTGATGATGATGTCCCACAACGGTCGGTCTGATGGTGATGATGATGTCACACACCGGTCGGTCTGATGGTGATGATGATGTCACACACCGGTCGATCTGATGGTGATGATGATGTCACACACCGGTCGGTCTGATGGTGATGATGATGTCCCACAACGGTCGGTCTGATGGTGATGATGATGTCACACACCGGTCGGTCTGATGGTGATGATGATGTCACACACCGGTCGGTCTGATGGTGATGATGATGTCCCACAACGGTCGGTCTGATGGTGATGATGATGTCACACACCGGTCGGTCTGATGGTGATGATGATGTCACACACCGGTCGGTCTGATGGTGATGATGATGTCACACCGGTCGATCTGATGGTGATGATGATGTCACACACCGGTCGGTCTGATGGTGATGATGATGTCACACACCGGTCGGTCTGATGGTGATGATGATGTCACACACCGGTCGGTCTGATGGTGATGATGATGTCACACACCGGTCGGTCTGATGGTGATGATGATGTCACACACCGGTCGATCTGATGGTGATGATGATGTCACACACCGGTCGGTCTGATGGTGATGATGATGTCACACACCGGTCGGTCTGATGGTGATGATGATGTCACACACCGGTCGGTCTGATGGTGATGATGATGTCACACACCGAACAAGCCTAATGATTCAATGAACCATTCATAAAGAACCATTTACTTCACTCCTGAATGAATCAGCCATTTATACAAACCAAATGAATGAATAAATGACTCAATGACTTAATCATTAAGACATTACCTCCACCTACGCAGTTTTAGTTTATTATTTAGGGTATTATTTCGTTAAAGAAATAATTTCATATTTTCATAGTAATAATAATAAAATTAAGAAAATAAATGATTAATGTTATAGTTCACCCTGCAAAAAATGACAATTCGATCACCATTTTCTCACATGGTCCAAAAGAGCATAATCAAACAAAATATTTCTTGCTGAACCTACTTTTTGTAATGCCTGATGCTTTTCACAACAACGACTTTAAATGATCTTTTGTGAGTAATTTCTCCAAATTTGATGTGTGATTAATTCGATAAATTAATCACCACATCATGTAATTAATTAGATTAATATATATATATATATATATATATATATATATATATATATATATATATATATATATATTGCTTACCAGCCCTAGAATAAATCTGAGTTTGTGTCTGAAAGCCACAATGAGTGATGGCACACTTATTGAACTCAAAATGGAATTTGAAGTGAAACAGCTTAATTGTTTACTTTTATTGTTTGCAGTGCAAAACTAATGATTGATTAGTAGTTAGCTAATGAAGATGATACAGTAACCAAACAGATTTTTTTCCAGATATGTACAAGAAAGAAAAGTCAAAAGTTGTCACGGTGAATAAAGTTCAAGACTTTTATGCTTCATTATGCTTCATAATATCAAGTTAGAATTTTTTTTTTTTTTACTCCATTTATGAAAAAGTGGACTTTTTAGTCGTGTGGACAACAAAGTGACCTGAAGAAGAGTCCATCTTAGTTTTAGGAAAGACATTGATCTGGTATTTGTGTTTAATTGTTAATCTTATAATCTTATAAATGCTCGACCATTTGTGATGCACTGGGTTGGTCGTAAATCAGTAATCTTCTCACAAATTTTCAAGTAATCATGTATTTTATCAACTTATATTGACCATTTTTAATGTCTAATGATGCTACTTGTGACAATAGTTTAATCAGTATTATTATTAATTTAAAATTTGGGGTTTATCTGAAAGCCATTACCTGATATGATTGCTTTTTAGACTTTTTTATGTTTTAAATGTCTTGATAGATAAAGCCTTACTGCCTGACACAGATGAGACCCAGGTCTGATTGTGATGGTGCAGAAAAGTTGTACATTTACTTATACATTTCAAATATGCACATGAGTAATCATAACCAAAGCTGAGAAATTAAGTTTTAATGAATATAATCAAGACACTTGAAAAATACTTTACGGTTACATTTTATATATATATATATATATATATATATATATATAAAACAATGCATTATTTGATTGATTACACCTCCTTGAGCCATTAATATGTACCATAAAGAAAATTACCAGTAAAACTGAAAACTGATAAAAAAAAATTGTTACCAAAAAAATGTATTTGACACATGAATTTTTCCTGACACAGCTTAACTCTTGAGTTCTTGTCATATTTTATTACAATTTTCCTAAACTATGCCAAATAAACTGTGATAATGTGAGAAATGCTAAAGGTGTCTGAATAAATTTAGGTTTGACTGTATGTTGGCGTATATAACACTTTAACATTTTAATACATTTTTAAAAATGATATTAAATGAAAATGTAAGAACTTTTATTTTTGGCAAAGTTCTGCACAACAAAAGTATATTAAGATACAACATGGACAAATACGATATTCCTTAATAATGTTTAAATAAATTAATTATTATAAAGAATAATATTATTGGTGTTAATATAATTTTGAAGTACATCGTACAATGCTAATATATTTCTGTCATAATTTCAATTTAAATCAAACTTTTATTTTGACTGGTTGTAGCGGACCTTTGAGTTGCAGAATGGATTTTACAATGGATTTTCTTCAATAAAACTAGGAAATCTTTAAGTTTTCTCTCAGCCCTGCTGATGTGCATGATTGTGTAGACATTTAAAACACTATTAGCATCATGCAAACTTCAGTGTGTAGGAAATAAAACGGCACCATTCAGACACATGCAGAAACAAGCAGATTATTTATATAGCAGTCTCTTTGTGCTTTAATACTCACAGACACATATCTGCTTTTGCTTTATCTATACATCAGATATTTAGCATACATATTTACAGATGTATGAGCATCCATACATGCACGATTTGTGACATCTTCGTTATACTGTAAATTCCATTTTCATGACTACAGATTATTTAATTTTCTTTGACTTGATAAACGTGATGATAATGAACTATATACTATCATGTAGTTTTATCTCCTACAAGCCAGTCTGTTAAATGATTGACACAGATTTTAAACTGAGACCTAAAAGGGTTTTGTTATCTTGTGGCTCCCTCTGGTGGACAACTTTAGTACTATTGCCTACATTTTCGTTCCTGTTGAGATTAATTATTTTATACATAAAAATGATAAAAATTTTGTGTAGAAATTGCCTGGTTTCACTGTTACACCAGGGTTCACTTTTATATCCTTTCTTTTCACATTTCTCTGTTTTTACTGTCAGATTCAGATCAGTTTCTCCCAAAAGAACATCATCTTAATATTTTCTTGTATATTATAGTGCTTCATAATCCATGTCATTATGCTTTATGATTTTTTTTTACTTATAATTTGTTTAACTCTTAAGTTTAATAACTTTCTTATTTATATTTATAAAAGTGTACTTTTTTGGTAAATGTATAATGTAGCTTTGCAACAGTGCATTTGTTTGCTTCTCTTCTCTTTTCAAGTGGTGTATTAAATCATGTATTAAACTCATTTTATCACACACTTTTATCGTCCAGTTTTATTGTCTAGTCATGAGCTACTATGCTTGCTGTTTTAGCTTGATTCTTGTAAATGTTACAGATGTTCTTTCCTTGCGACTGCGAGCGCCATTTGGCGTGTTTTGATAGGCAAAATTCCAATCTTTTTAATTGGCAAGTTAAGTAATAACACGAAGGACTTTTAATTCACAATTGCGTAAGCGTGGTAAACAAATATGCACAACATATTTATACATTTTGCATTTGTGTGAAAGCATATAACATATTTAAGGATAAGTTATAATTAACATCTCTTGGGGCAAAAAAAACAAACAAACAAAAAAACTGTTTTGATAAGCCCTTATTCTCGCATCGCTGTCATTACGTCACCACTAGTATCCTTCCTTGTTCCTTCTGAGGTGAGTCCAGCAGTTGTGACATTTCGCTCATTTAAAGAGATAGTTCACTTTCAAATTAAATTTTGGTATGTTTTAGTAGTGCTGGGTGGTAAACCGGTTCATACCGAAAACCGGTGTATAGTTTCGTTACGATGTTAATTTTGAATATACCGCCATACCGGTGTATTTAATTACTCAGCGTTCAGAACGAACGTTATGCTGCGCCGCGGCCGCGCGACACTGTTTCAGACGGACCCTTTACAATGTTGCACTTCTAAGCAGCGACTGCGAGGCGCGGTGAGGGCAGTGTTCCCAACTTAGCAATTTTGTTGCTAGATTTAGCAACTTTTCAGACTACACTACCAACTTTTTTTCCAAAAAGCACCTAGCAACAAATTTAGCAATTTTTTACATTTATTTGGCACTTTTTAGCAACGTTTAATAAGTGACTTGAGTGATAAAAAAGGCTCATATTCTATTTTTCTGTCAGAGTCTATTTTTGCTGTGCTGCAGGCGCTGAATTAAAGTGAAAGCGCATTGTTCACGGGAAAAATGAACATGGATAGACATGGAAACGCAGTCACATCGGTTTTTGGCTAGGTTTAAAACAAGAAAAAGGGCACTTTTAGATAAACAAGGAAAACAATATATATGTTCACTTCTATGGAACCATGTTCAGCAGCATCAGTGCCACCCTGTGCTGTTCAGGACCAGGGATAGCTCCTTCAACACAGGTGTGCACTGTTTCTCCTCTGACAGAGAGCCTCAGCTGAGACACTTGGTACACAGCAACCTACAAAGGGCTCCAACATAATGAGAAAACCAGACACAGATGATAAAAAAGTACTGAGCACTGTGAATGTTAGAGACTCATATTATATTTATAACAATCACAGTTGATGTTCAAATTGTATTTTAGGGCAGTTTTTGAAGACAGAAAAACAAGAAATGTTGTGACAACCTGGACAGAAGTGTGAATTGACCATAATATTGTATGTTAGGTGTAAGATTCGTTAAACCTTGTTTGCTAGAATACATCTAATTAAGTACACAATACTCCCACATTTGCTCGTTCCTGCAGAGTTTTGCTTCAACCCCAATCTGACACAACTGAACAAACTAGTCAAGCTCTTACTAGTCACACTAGAAACTTTGCGTTTGGTGTGTTGAGGCACGTTGGATCTGAACTCTGCAGGACACTGGCCCTCCAGGACTGAATTTGGGAACCCTGTCCTAATAGAAAGATAGAGTCAGGTGTGTTTGATGAAGGTTGGAGCTAAACTCTGCTGGAAAGTGTATCTCTAGGGCCAGAGTTGAGAACCCCTGATTTAGACAATTTACTTCTTTACAACCTTGTTTCTTTTCGGTGTTGCACTGAATTCTGTGACCCTGTAGACACTGCATTGAGCTAAGATCTAAGCTAAGAGCTAAGCAGCACTAAAGTCATTAAATCTGCTGGGTCACAGATTCGATAACCGAATGAATCAGCACCGTATGAATGGTTCATGAAGACAGTCCCTCGCTGTCACTTACTGAAATACACTGCAATGAAAGCACTGATATTTAATCAGGTTGTTACGTCCCAGGTTATAATTGTGTTTTGGGTATGATGTTGTTGCTCCCTCCCCTTCTTTCTCTTTCCATCTTTACTTTCTATTTCAGCAGGGTGACGCGGGAACGGGAGTTGTCGAATTCTGTCAATCAAGGAAAAAGTGACGACAACGCGCGGCTTCACTAATGAGGACGCGCCATATGATTAAAGGGTGCAGCCTTTAATCAGCCTTTAATCATATGGTTCTTCTCTCTAAGGTGTTCACCGTTTCCGTTACCTGGTTGTCAAACCAATGTGAGTAAACGGGGAAAGGGAAAAGAACAGGTAAGATATCACGTGATATTCATGTGCCACACTGAGGTTGTCAATTTTGTATAGGACACTAGTTTAGTGACTCGTGCCGCTTGATTGTATGTTTTCTTTGGCTGGTAGTTAGCGTAGTTTATTTAGGGCGTCTTTGACGCTGAAGATTTTTCCTTTCTTTTATATAGGGGTTTGTTTGTGAATATTGATGGTTGAGTTAGATTAGAAGGTTTTTTGTTTATAGCAAGATTGGTTTTGTTTCATTTCTTTCTTTGTTTTGGCACGGTTTTGTTCTTCTCCCTTTTCCCCGTTCTTTTGTAAATCTCTATTTTTGTTTGATTATAAAGTGTATATAATTTGTAAAGTTATGTAAATAATAATCTGGGTTAATGTTTTGCCTGATCACTGTAATAAATAGACACTTTGCCGAGTTTAGGACAGGTTGTGTGTTGTTGGTTTTTTTCCAGTACACGTTCAGTGTTTTAATGTTGCACCCCTTTATTTTTCACCTAGACTTTAAAAAGGGTTTTTAACACAGGTACACAGATATTATAAAATATTATTTATTGAACAATTATAGCCATTATAAACTCTTTATTATATATTATTTAAACAAGTTCTAAATTCGATGCCATATACCTGTAATTTGTGTTGAAAAACAAAATCCTTATAATATAAACATTACGTTAAGTGAAAACAAGTAATAAGACTGCAATATGATTATTGTTATAACTGCAATAAAATAATTTTTAACTAGTTGAAATTAAATGCTGCTTTTTCTCTGTTAAAATGTCTATGCATTGAAATTTATTGGACTTTGTTAATGTGCTCCTATTCAAATTTGGCAGTCATTGCATAGTTTTCATGTGTTGTACTTTAATTGAAATTATGTTTTATTTGGTATATATTTATGCTTTTGGCTTGTTTTTATTTGTGTGAACTACCCATATTATATTAGGCTACTTTTCATATTTTGTGAATAAATACGATGAGTGACTAAATTTGTGTGTATTATAAATTAATAAGCCTTCATATGTTAACATAGGCTTATAAAATGGAAAATAACCAGAGGTCAGCAACGCTACAAGTAAGGCGAAATGTAAATAAGGACTGGTAATAAGATGAATATTCATATTTAATACTGTTAAGAAAACATTTTGATTGGAGCATGTAAATAACCAGTTTTGGGGTGGTAAGTACCTTTTTTTATGAACGTGATAAAAAAAACGTTTTTAAAACACTGAAAATGTAGTCAAAAAACAAACAAACAAAAACATTTGTATTAAATACGTTGCAAAATGTTCTTACATAAATCTGTCACAAGACAGTCTTTGAAGCTGAGGTAGAAGATTGTATTTGTTTTAAACTTATTTTCTATAGTATGTGTTCAGTTATAATTCTGTGGCTAAAACCACCATCAAAATGTTTGTCTAATCCGTAACAAGACACACTAAACAACTGGTTTTCAAATTCAAGTCAAAACTTTGGCAGCTTTATCTTAATTGTTGAAAAAAAAGAAACATGTTACGACCTGTTCACAACGTGGAAAAAAAGTGTTGTGTTTGCAGGTAATTACGTCTTTTATCAAGCCTGATTGGGGTGAATGCGCTTCTCAAAGAAAGATGCAGATGATCAGTACCGACTTGTGAATTTATTGTGTGCAGCTTCCATTTGAGAGACACCGATAGATAAGATTTAAAGAACGGAAAAAAGGCTCTGAATCAGGAGTCGATATTTGATGGAATCGATTCCTTTGGATTCGACTCTCGATTCCCAGCGCCCCGGAGGTCCCCACATTCCCACGGTCCCACATTCCCCAGCCCTGCAGCGAGGACACTGCGCAGACAGCAAGAGAGAAAGCGGAGCTCGTTGGATTTAATCCATTTTATGTCCTAGAAAACATTTGTACAGGTAGGTTATAACTTTAGCACAACACTCGCGGACATTGTTTTTATATTTAATATATATATTTTATATATATTTTTAATTAATTGCTGACAAACTGGGGGCCACGCCTAAAGTACAGAATTTTTTTTAAAAAGGGGCTGTTGAAAACGAATGTTTCTTTAGGCTTTCCGTGTTTTCGCTTCTGTTTTATGCTGTTGTTTTTGACCGTGATAAAGTTGGTTCGAGGTTTTACATTTGTCAGAGATCCAGCCTCGAAAATCTTCAACAGTACTTTAACGAGTAAGCACAATTACAAGAAACATACTGTGTTATAACTGTTTTTAAATGTAGAATAGATCGCAATGTTTAATTTGTTTTAATCTGCCATAAAGTATTAAAACTGATAGACCAGGATAGGGACCGTCTGCAAAGTGCAAAACCAAGAGCAAAAAGCACATTTATTCCATGTAAATACTTCACTTGTGAAATGTATAAAAAATATCTCCGTTCTAAGGGGTCTGTCTTATTACTGGTCCACACAAGAAAATTTAGATGTCGGTTTTACTTTTGTTCACAGAACTAAAGCACAGCATAAGCTTTTGGAAATGGAACAATTGAGAAAAGACTTGCAAAGTATTACAAAGATTGTGCAGTTTACCGCCCCCTATAACAAGATATTGCACTTTTCTTGACCAAGTTTGATATTTCGAAGTTTAAATAAATTAATTCACAAGGCACACAGTTTGGTATGTAAACTTCAAAGGTTTTGTCTTGTTATTTGTTCAGAGAACAATATTTACAGCCATATTTTACTAACATATGTAAATCAGGATGACTGCTATTGAAGATGAATCTATTCATTTCAATTCAATTCAAGTTTATTTGTATAGCGCTTTTTACGATACACAAGTACATTACAGAACAACTTTACAGAAAATGATGTTAATATTTAGTAGTAGCTTATAATTGGTGACTGTCAGTTTGTGCGCTTATTACAGGATTTTTCAGAAAAATTTATACAAGACATAGTCAGCCAGACGATGAACATTATTAACAGCAATTATTATATGATGCAGTCATATAACCTTAGGGACCATGATGGATTGTAGTGTGGTATAAGGCTAGTTAGGTACACAGGAGCTAAACCATTAAGGGGCCTTATAGGTAAGTAATGATAATTTGTAATTGATACGGAACTTAATAGGTAGTAAGTAGTGCTTGGCGGTTTGACCAAAATTTTCAAAATTATACCAGTTTTCCGGTTTATGAGTTGTTGTTGTTGTTTTTTTTTTTTCATGCATAATCAGGTGTACAATGCATTTTCTGCTGGTTGATATTCCAAGACGTGCTTGCAGCTAAGATGCTGGAACAAATTGCTCGTGTTGCTGCCTTTGGCAACTATTTTAGCCCTACATCACTTGCATAAAATGGATGTTTGGTGGACGTCGGATTTTTGGAAACCAAAAAACCTCCAGACAACAGACCAGGCTCCTCTTTTTGGCTGTAACTCCTGTTTCACACATAATCTGCCTGCAGTACATTTGCAGTCCGCGGCACGGACTCATTGTGCTTTCACACAGGACGTGTTTGCAGTCCGCTACTCATCCGCAAGACTCAGCATTGTAAGTCTTTTATCACAGAACAGGAACAATCTTTCATATAGACATTAGTTTAAACTCAATAAATATAAACAACGCATTATTCATGCATTTTACTTCTAGGTTTGTATAATAAGCTGCTCAAACAAGCGGCAACACATTTAAACACAATAATTAGCCTACTTTTATTGTTAAAATATTTAAAATTAAAACACCACAGACAGAAACAGTCTCATGCACTTTGCATTTAAATCTTTATCACAAGCAATCCCACGGGTCTTAATGAACTTTGTGACTGCGTTTCCATGTCAATCCATGTTCATTTTTCGCGCGAACAATGCGCTTTCACTTTAATTCAGCACCTGCAGCACAGCAAAAATAGACTCAGTACGTTAACAATCGCTGCACTGCTGCAGATGACGCATCGCAACTTTGTGCAGCTAGAATCCGTTAATACGCACTGCAGACGGACTATGTGTGAAAAAGGCATTATAACGTAACCCCAGAGCACTGCTGTGTTTACCCTCACCATGCCTTGCAGTCGCTGCTTAGAAGTGCAATATTGTAAAGGGTCCGTTTGAAACAGTGTTGCGTGGCTGCGGCGCAGCATAACATTCATTCCGAACGGTACGACCTGTTATGGCGCTGGTATGGCGGTATATTAAAAATTAACATCGTAACGAAAATATACACCGGTTTTCGGTATGAACCGGTTTACCACCCAGCACTAGTAGCCAGTGCAGAGACTGTAAAATTGCGGTAATATGATCATATTTTCTTGACCTGGTAAGGACACTAGCTGCTGCAATTTGTACTACCTGTAGCTTGTTTATTAAAGATACAGGACAACCACCTAGAAGTGCATTACAATAGTCCAGTCTAGAGGTCATGAATGCATGAACTAGCTTTTCTGCATCAGAAACAGGTAACATGTTTCATAGCTTGGCAATGTTTCTAAGATGGAAGAATGCAGTTTTTGTAACATGGGAAATATGATTTTCAAAAGAGTTGCTGCAAAAGTTGCTGTCTAATATAACACCCAGATTTTTGACTGTAGAGGAAGTAACAGTACATCCGTCTTGTTGCAAATTGTAATCTACAAGATTCTGTGTACTGTTTTTTGGTCCAATAATTAATATCTCTGTCTTATCTCTGTCTCTGTCTCCGAATAGGAGAAAATTATTGGTCATCCAATCTTTTACATTTTTAACACACTCTGTTAGCTTAGATAATTTAGAGGTTTCATCTGGTCTCGTTGAGATATATAGCTGACTATCATCAGAATAACAGTGGAAACTAATCCCTTATTTTCTAATAATATTACCAAAGTGGCAACATGTATATTGAAAATAGAAGGGGACCTAGGACGGATCCTTGTGGCACTCCATATTTTACTGATGATAAATGAGATGACACCCCATTTAAGTAAACAAAATGGTAGCGATCGGACAGGTAGGATCAAAACCATCTTACAGCCTGCCCTTGAATACCTGTTTAGTTTTGTAATCGATCTATGAGTATGTCATGATCTATGGTGTCGAACGCAGCACTAAGATCAAGTAAAACTAAAAATGAGATGCAGCCTTGATCTGACGCAAGAAGCAGGTCATTTGTAATTTTAACAAGTGCAGTTTCTGTGCTATGGTAGGGCCTGAAACCTGACTGAAATTCTTCATACAGATCATTTTTTTTGCAGGAAGGAGCTCAATTGGGCAGACACAACTTTTTCTAAAATTTCAGACATAAATGGAAGATTTGAAATAGACCTATAATTTGCCAGTACACTAGGATCTAGTTTTGGTTTCTTAATAAGAGGCTTAATAACCACCAGCTTAAATGGTTTTGGGACGTGACCTAAAGATAACGACGAGTTAATAATATTGAGAAGCGGTTCTTCGGCTACGGGTAACAACTCTTTCAGTAATTTAGTGGGTACAGGATCTAATAAACATGTTGTTGGTTTAGATACTGTGATAAGTTTATTTAGCTCTTCCTGTCCTATATTTGTAAAGCACTGAAGAAGAAGAAGAAGAAGAAGAAGAAGAAGAAGAAGTATATTCACATACACATACATATATTCATATGCACTTAAGATAATCATGCATGTGAACTGGTCCCCAAAGAAGCTATCTTAAGCTTATACTAGGGGGCCATGGGGCCAAGCCAGGGAAAAAGAAAAATGAGAATGAAAAAATGAAAAAAATGTGTGGCCTACATATAATACATTTCATACATCACATTCATACAACAAAAGGAAGGATATCCCATTTAACAGATACAATTTTGTTTAACAGACTGCAGTTTATCTTTGGGTGCGATGATTGAAACTGAAGTGTTAGACGCTGTAGAATCTACATTTGTTATTGTATTTCTAATGTTATCTATTTTATCAGTGAAGAAATTCAAGTCATTACTATTTAACGTTGGTGGAATATTTGAATCAGGTGCCGTCTGGTAATTTGTTAATTTAGCCACTGTGCTAAATAAAAACCTTGGATTGTTTTGGTTATTTTCTATGAGTTTGTGGATATGCTCTGCCCTAGCAGTTTTTAGAGCCTGTCTATAGCTGGACATACTGTTTTTCCATGCAATTCTAAAAACTTCCAAGTTAGTTTTTCTCCATTTGCGTTCAAGACTACGAGTTACTTTCTTGAGAGAGTGAGTATTACTGTTATACCATGGCACAGTATGTTTTTTTCTCTAACCTTTTT
Organism: Carassius carassius; assembly: GCF_963082965.1. NCBI lineage: Eukaryota > Metazoa > Chordata > Actinopteri > Cypriniformes > Cyprinidae > Carassius > Carassius carassius. Next base: position 33,089,594 of record NC_081775.1, on the reverse strand, counting down.
CAATTTGATGGGGGCAACAGCTTCTAATGTATTAGAGAAAATAGTGCCCATGTTGCCAGTCATTTAATGTGTCTAATTAATGTGTAATTTTGGGTACAAATAGCAGTTCATATAAATCAGGCAGTTTTTTTTTTATTTGCGAATCTGTCTTTGGTGGCTGGAACAATAGTTCTGCCCAGACGGTAACGCTGAGACATATAGTTAATATCAGTGATACACAGCATGCACGATACAAGGAAATGGTCTGTAACATCATTCTTTTGCATGTCTGACAGTGTAACATTAAGCAGAAGTATTTGGAATGAGTTAAACCTGTATCCTGTTTTCTGGGTAACATTGAGAATATCACTATATATTGTTGCAACACCTCCGCCACGACCAGTCTGACGGGGCTCATGCTTATAACAGTAGTTTGGTGGAGTGGACTCATTTAGACCAAAATAATCATTTGGTTTTAGACAGGTTTCAGTCAAGCAGAGTATATCAAAACTTTTATCTTTGATCATTTCATTTACAATAACTGCTTTGGGTGTGAGTGATCTGATACTTATGAGCCCAAACTCATTTACTTTACGTTTTTCTTGTTTAATCACGATAAGATTTTTTCTAGATCCTACATTACATTTATATTTTGACCTCACTATTCGGTGAACAGACACAGTCTTGATAGATTAATTTTTAAAACATACAGTATTCCATCTCATCTTCAAAGGGTGTGTCTTGTTACTGGTTCACAGACGAACATTTATATGTTGGTTTTATTCACAAAACTAGAAGACAGCACATGACATTGAAATGTCAACAAATACCTCAATCAATGTAAAGTAAATACGCTCTTCTATCTTAACTTCAATGGGTGTTTCTTGTAATTGGTTCCTAAACAAACATGTAGATGTTGGTTTTATTCACAGAACTATGAGACAACACATGATATTGAAATAATTAAAAAATACATCAATTAATTTCCTTTAAATGTACTCTTCTATCTCAATTTCTAAGGATGTGTCTTGAAATCTAAAAGAACATTTCAATGTTGATAACCTCAACAAAGCAGCATTTATTAAGCATAGAAATCAGAGCGTTCTCTTTTATTATTTATAATTAGGACTATATCATTTTACATTTAATGACACATTCAATCTAAATTGTGGAAGCTTAAATAATAAAATACTTCTAAAAAAAAAACACAAATGTTAACAATAATGTGAGTATAAGACATTAAAGGAATAGTTAACCCAAAAAATGTCTCATGTCATTTCAAATAAAATGAAGAGAGCGCGCCATACGTTTGAGATCAATTTACTTTGTTGACTTTCCTATCCCTCACGGAGACCGCTGAACACGCCTCTTTAAATGGTTTTGTGGTGTTCATTGTTGTATTTTAAAACACAATTGCAATGTTTTCAACTGACATTGTGGCATTTAAAATAAAATTATCCCAAACGTAACTGTGGTGTGCGTGTGACAGTGCTGAATAATCGATAATAATAACCAATAATCGATTAATCGTTTGCATCCCTATTCCAAACCTGTATGAGTTGCTTCCTTATTTTGAACATATAAGAAGATATTTTGAAGATTGCTGGAAATGAAACAGTTGGTGGTGGTCTCCCATAGTATTTTTTTCCTACTATGGAAGTCAATGGGACCAATCTCAATTTTCTCTATTCCTCCCTGGATATTCCCCTTGCCAACTGTTGACCTTAGTAAACAACAGGAAATTATAGAAAATTCTAGTCAACTTCTGATACGTTATATAGTCCAGAAGTATTTTGAGAAAAATTTCCCAGAATCAGTGTTTTTATTTTTCAGATGGATCCAAAGATCCTGACATAGAAAATGCAGGTGCAGATGTATATATTACAATGTGTGATTTATATATTAAGAAAAGAGTAACCAATCATGTGTCAATATATGTGACAGAGCTATTGGTGATATTGCTGACCCTACAGTAGATAGAAGAGATGGAAGTAAATAAATAACTCTGTCATTGCATCTGATAGTTTTTCAGCACTTGAAAGTATAAGATCTGGCAGGTCATCAGTTAGGATGGATATTATTATTAAATATTCTGCAGGATGTATGAAATTAAATTTGAGGGCTCATCTAAACAATTCATTTTGGTTCCTGCTCATGTTGGTGTGGAGAGAAATGAGAAGGTGGATATTGTGGCCAAACCAACTTTAAGAATAAAGCAAGTAGATCTCAATATTTCATCAAGTAAAGCAGAAGATAAAGTATACGTTAGAACATGTACATAGTCAGTTTGGCAGGTTTATTGGGATGACAATAAAACAGGTAGACCAGTGGTTCCCAACCTTTTTCAACTCGCGGCCCACACAACCAAACACATATGTTTGCGTGGCCCACTGTAAAACATTTACTGACCCCACTATTATTAAGTTAATAATTTAGTACTCAGAAGCTAGATTGTTAACTGTTTTGGCATACACATATATGCTCTGTGCCTCAGGTGTTGAAATAGATTTGTTATACATTATACAGGTTCACACGTACTCCGTTTGCAATGTGTATACAGTATGTGTGAGCGGTGCAGAAGCAGCAGTGAGGGCACATTATTGTAACGCGAAAGCACATTAAAATCTCCCATGCAGATTTCCTTTGCTTTGTCACAAAACCAGACGTGCTTGCTCAGATACACGCTGCTCTCGCCCAGAGAGAGTGTCTCCTCTCACTCAAACTGAGTCCTGTGCACTCACAACTCTCTCTATGCTCATGTGCTAGATATTAATTATTTTCACACGTTTTTATTTCTAGCCTTTTACCGCGTGCAGTGTGAACACTCTGATCCGTTAACATAGGCTCTGAAAAAAGACGCATCACAGACAGTGTGTGAACCTGGAGTTACAGACATGTGCCCAGTCTGCTCTGTTCTCGCGCTAGGCGCAATGCATTCTGATTGGATCAGATAGGATACTGCGGGAGGTCAGGGCGGCGGAAAATGGTGCTATAAAGCGATTTAGAAATCGCACACGCTCAAATCATGATTTTATGGCGATTTCGATTAGTCACACAGCCCTAGAATGGACTGGAAACGACCAGAAAATAACTCGGTCTGGCACCGCTCAGCAAAATGGGAAAAGAACCAGCCAAAGCTCGGCAGCAGATAGACAGTCAGCGGAGCAAGCAGTCAGGAGGGAACATGTTGACAGCCATTTATGCATGTTTGAATTTGTTTTTCTGTAGCATATGCAGCAAAAATATCTAAGATAAATTGGTGGTTTATTCTTAAATAGTTCAAATACTGGAAGCATAGTAACAGTTTAGTATTTATTTTTTTGTTATTTAATTATATATATGAAATTATGTTATGTTATGTTATGACTTAGACATTTTTACATATATTAACAATATTATTATTTATTTCAAAAGTAATTGGCGGCCCACCTGCAATACCACCACGGTCCACAGGTTGAAAACCGCTGAGGTAGACATTTTTATAATATACAATAATAGTTGATGCTGGGAGAGAGTATGAATTGAAGAGAAGGAAATATCATGCCTTATCATATAATAATACACTTAGAATTGTTCATATTGAATTTAATGTTACACTGAACTGTCAAGCACTCTACTGGGGAGTGAATACACTGTAGATAACAACAAACAGCTGAGCGTGTATTACTTCACTGTATGAAATACAACAATGAGAGATACCGTCTCATTCAGTCAATGAAGAAAGTCAATCACAATGACTTCTCTTTATCAGATTTATTAGGGAAAACAGCTAGCAAGTTAACTATGATTATATTATTATATTTGTGAAAGAAAGTACATTATATAAAAGAAGATTGTTTTGATAGTTTTTTTTTATTTATAGTTTGTTTATTTGTTTGGTTTTTATGTTTATTTCTATACTATATATAAGCAAATATTTTGATCCATACTTTATTCCAGTCAGTGATGGTAATAATGAGAATGCATCCATTTATTAGCATTGTTTATTCATATTAATCATTAAAGCTAAACCTTTTTTACACTTATGGTGTAAATTACAGTCTCCTACTCATACCAAAAAAAATAATTTTTATATTTATTTATTTATATTTTCATTGTCTGGCTAAGTGGGATTTCGGTATGGAATGATGGAAAGGTTATGATTATATATTTTTGGTAGTATTATAATCACATTGTGAGTGTGTATTCTCGGGTGAAGCGAGTTGACCTACATTAATCTACATGGCAGTGCATTAGTTTGTAGCTCACTTTATTTTATATAGTGTTTTATTGCTGTTGCTGCTAACTGAACATATTTCTTGATCTCATTAACCTCATCATCTCCAGGTCACACTGAACAGCAGATTGTTGTCTCAAGCCAGTGCTGATCAATGACAGTTTAGCTGCAGTCTGTCAGAGAAGAGAGGAAAGATGAGTCTCTCACAGAAACAGAGGTAAGACTGAGTCTGCTTTCAGACAATCATTTTAAACACTGCTGCACTTTCAGAGGATTGATGGAAAAAACACAACCTTTACAAACTCTGTTTTATATTTACAAATGATTTGCACAACTTCATAACTTCCTAATTAAAAAATAAATAACATAAAAATATTTCAAAAGTAGCCAACTGATGATAAATATCTGAGAACTGAAAATCTAAATAATAATTTTCAATTATTTTACAGTCGCTCTTCAGCACTGGATATGCACTTAATTAAATTATTCCATTAAATTATAGGTTTTTAGGTCATAAATTGACTGTCAGACAATAAAAAATGGTTGCAAACTTAATTTAAAGGGTCATATGATGCTTTTTGATTGTTCTCATTTTCCTTTAGTGTGTAATGTATCTGTTTGTGTAAGATCTTCAAAGTTACAAAGGTCACAGTCTCCTGTAAAGTGATTTATTCTGTCTAACAGAGAACACTGATCCAGAAATGATTAAAATGCCTTGACTGAATCCAGATATTAATTTCACAAATGTGTGCATCACAATGTGAAATATTAGCGTAATGCTGTCCAAAGTTTTACACAAAGAGAAGACGAGTCTTCAGTGAGTTGTAGTGTTGTCGTCATGTTGTGGAGACGCTGTGTGTTTGGATGAGAAAGCAAACCCTCTTTGTTTGGATTCAGTGTTTAAGATTTATTAATAACTCTGTTCCTGAGCCGTACGACCCAAAGGTCAAACAGATACAGTAATTTTTACAACGACACTGTTACTGTTATTACACCCAATAAACAAAGTGATATACTTTTAAAATAGTGTCATATGGTCCCTTTAATTGAAATATGCTAACAGAACTGTGTAGCGCTGACATTTCTGTTTTAGTCAAAAAGGAAAATGAAAAATAAAATCTCTTTAATTAGATAAGTCGAATATTTGTAAAATTATATTTAGTCTCATATATTAAGTACTTTACAGAAATTGATAAACAAATGTGAGTCTGTGAACAAGAATGTCTGCCGTCTTTAAAACTCTGCAGATGTTTCTGTGAAGGACTAGAGAGAATGTGTGTCAGTATAAAACACAGATGAACCTCCTGTAGAAAAGTTTCTCTTCTCTCTTTGTGTCATTAGTGTAAGATCAGACTCACATGTGTCTGTGAAGAGTGACCAGTCAAAGCATGGTGAAGTACCGAACTTCAGTGAGAAACATTATAATGTTGTGTTGGCTTATTTCTCCACTAAGATGCTTGTGATAGAAATGAATGAAATAAAACAATAAATGACTGATTTCCTCTTTATTGAACTCAGTCTGGAGCTTCTTTCCAGTAACACAATCACACAAGCAGACACAAGGAGGTATAAATTAACCATGAAAATAGATCATGCAGCCAAACATGAATATATCTTTCCATCTATCCATAGTCATAGATGAACAAATGCATGTCTATACTGTGCTTCATTACCATCCTCAACAGTGAAGCTCTTTAAATGAGACTGAAGGAGCTCCTGTAGTAAAGTGTTTTGTTCTTTGTGTCATTAGTGTAAGATCAGACTCACATGTGTCCAGCTCTGTGTCTGTGAAGAGTGACGAGTCAAAGGGTTTAGTACCAAACTTCAGTGAAGAAACAACATCACGAACCAAACGGTATTTGATCTGTTTCTTATTTTTCTTTAAACATGGACTGTGTCAGAAAGGGTATCAGTGAATACTTATCATAAAACTACTTGTAGTCCATAAATCTATCACTTATTTATTGTTTTTCTCTTTGCTAAAATGTTTACAAGATATTTTGGTCATATATACATATTTCTTTCCCTAAAAATGCAGTATTTTGATTTATTTTATTTACTATCAGGCTTCAGTGTGAAACATTAGATCCAGATTTACAGTCTCACAGGAACCACAAGAATTATACAGACAGTCTCCTGCAGATCTTCCAGGTAATAAAACACATTTTCAAGAATATTTAATAATTATAATAAACAAATATGTTATTGAATAAGAGTGTGACAACTTTTATTTCAATTTTTTTCTTTTTAAGAACCTATAAAATAAGAATGAAACCCTTTTTTATTCATATTTACAACAAAGTAATGTTTGTGTCAACTTGATTTTTGATGAATATGTTTAATAACTGAATTCATAATTTTGACCAAATATAGGATTTTTTTCTCTCATTCATTCTTTTCTTTCTTTGTAGGATCTTGAGGGCAAAATAACGACATTTCTGAAGAAAGAACTAGAAAAGTTTAAGAAAATATTACAAAAAGAGGACACGCAATACTTTGTGAAGGACTTTAATGAGAACAGATGCAGCATGAAAGAAGCAGCTCTTGATCTCACGCTCTACTTCCTGAGAGAGATGAAGCAAGATGAAGCTGCTGATACTCTAGAAGGTAAGAGACTCATGATCATCTGTCAGACTGTCACTTATAAAATGTAGGAGAGAAACTAAGACTAAAAAATATCTGTATTTTTGTTTCTGTTTAGATGAACTGGTCTTCATTCATCAGCTAAAGTGTAGCCTAAAGAAGAAGTATCAATGTGTGTCTGAAGGAATTGCAAAGCAAGGAGACTCTACACTTCTGAAGAACATCTACACAGATCTCTATATCACTCAGGGTTGTAGTGAACAGGTCAATACTGAACATGAGGTGAGACAGATTGAAGTTGCTTCCAGACGTCATGAACCACAGGAGATACAGGTTGAGTGCAAACATTTGTTTGAAGCACCTGAACAAGACAAGCAGATCAGAACTGTACTGACAAAAGGAGTTGCTGGCATCGGAAAATCAGTCTCTGTGCAGAAGTTTGTTCTGGATTGGGCCGAAGGAAAAGAAAATCAAAATATCAGCTTCATATTTCCTCTTCCATTTAGAGAGATGAACTTAAAGGAGCTAGAAAAACTGAGTTTGATGGACCTTATAACTCAGTTTTTCCCAGAGACAAAAGGACTGAACCTTACGAGAAGAAATCAATTCAAAGTCTTGTTCATTCTTGACGGATTGGATGAATGTCGACTTCCTGTAAACTTTAAGGATAATGAGACGTGGTCTGATGTTTCATCACCAGTCTCTCTGGATGTTCTCCTGACGAACCTCATCAAGGGAAATCTGCTTCCTTCTGCTCTCATCTGGATCACCAGCAGACCAGCAGCTGCCAGTAAGATTCCTCCTGACTGTATCGACCGGCTGACAGAGATACGAGGATTCAATGATGCACAAAAGGAGGAGTACTTCAGAAAAAGATTCACGGATGAGAATCAGGCCAAAGAAATCATTGATCATGTTAAACAATCAAAGAGTCTCTTTATCATGTGCCACATCCCAGTCTTCTGCTGGATTTCAGCCACTGTTCTCCAGAACATTTTAGAGGAGAAAAGAAATAATGTTGTGAAAAACAATCAGGCTGATGATGTCTCCAAAACACTGCAGGAGTCAAATACTGAAGACACTCCTAAGACTCTGACACAAATGTACACACACTTCCTCAGATTTCAGATCCAGCAGAGCAGACGAAAGTATGATGGAGAACATACACCAGATGTTTCCTGGGATAAAGATGCCATCTTTTCACTGGGGAAACTGGCATTTGATCAGCTGGAAAGAAACAATGTGATCTTCTATGACACAGATCTGGAAGCCTGTGGTATTGACGTCTATAAGGCATCAGTGTACTCAGGCATGTGTACCCAGATCTTTAAGGAGGAAACAGGGATCACTCTTGGTACCATGTACTGCTTCGTTCACTTGAGCATTCAAGAGTTTATTGCAGCCCTTTATGCACATCTGTTTCTAGACATAAAGAAGAAATATGTGTTTGATCAAGACTCTACAGAACAGAAAAACAAAAATTTCCTTCAAGTGCTTCTTGGACAATCCAAAAAAATCATGATTGATTTGCTCAAGACTGCAGTGGACAAGGCACTAGAGAGTGATAATGGACACCTGGATCTTTTTCTTCGCTTCCTCCTTGGTTTGTCACTCCAGTCCAATCAGAGACTCTTACAGGGTCTGTTGACACAGAAAAATAGAAATGAGCAGAGCAAAGAGGAAATAGTTCAGTACATCAAGCAGAAATTAGAGTCTAATCTGTCTCCAGAGAGATCCATCAATCTGTTCTACTGTCTGAATGAACTGAACGACCAAACTCTGGTGAAAGACATTCAGACCCACCTTAGCAAAGGAAGTCTCTCATCTGCTGATCTTTCACCTGCCCAGTGGTCTGCTTTGGTCTTTGTGTTGTTGACATCAGAGGAGGAGCTGGAGGAGTTTGAGCTTCAGAAATTCAAGAAATCAGACGAGTGTCTCATTAGATTATCAGCGGTCATCAAAACCTGCAAAAGAGCTCTGTAAGTTAATATATTTTGTCATGTTTTGTTCTCATCTTAAAATTACATTAATCTACACTGATACATAGCAGGCTTGGACACTGCTGATTTCAATAGTTCACGCTTACATATAATTAGCTGAGGTATGGAATGCGTATTTGGCGTGCTGTCCGGGGAAGGGCTCCGAGCTCGGGAATGGCCCGAACCTAGAGTACCCCCCCTTCCCCGTCTATTTATAAAGTGAACTTGAAGTGAGGAGATGGGGTGGAGGAGGGATGCTGATAAACCGTCAGTGGATAGAGGTAAGTCAGCGATATTTATACTATGGGATTGATTACTTGATTATGGTCCACCTGTGTTGGTTAGGCTAAGTATCTGACGCGCTCCTCCCGAATCTTATTAATAAAATTACATTTAGTGAGTGAGTGACATGACATACAGCCAATTATGGTAACCCATACTCAGAGTTTGTGCTCTGCATTTAACCCATCCAAAGTGCACACACACAGCAGTGAACACACACACACACACACTTTTATTATTTAATAATATTACTATTATTATATGTAGCTTTTTTGCTCACATTTTTGGTCAGTTTTCTCTTTGATAATTTGCGGATGCCGAAAATTCAGTGCATACCTACCTACATCCCCTCCTTGTTTACAAATCCAAAGCAAGTCCATACATCCGCATTTAAATGCAGAAGGGGCTTTCCTGATAACTTTCTGCGATGGCGTCATCTTTATTTTACTAACTTGCTGCATGCTGAAGGCGACCCAGCTGACCTCACCAGAAAACTCAACACAACCGTCTAGTGGATTGTCTAGAAATTGATTTTATTATTCTACCAAATAGTATACTAAAAGATTGATACTTGGCATCCGTGTATCAATACAGTATTGCCGTGGAAAATATTGCGATACTATACTTAACTGTAGTAAACTATTGTTTATTGACGTTAACCTAATGCTGCGTTCCAGACAGACAACTTGGATATACTAATTATAACAATACAATAGTGTATTATATTATAGTCTTTAATAATATACTTTACATAATAATATATAACATACTTTATATATTTATATGTAATGTTAGGTAAAAAAAAAAGTTAGCCTAAATACACTGTAAGTCGCTTTGAAAGCTGTAATGTGGAGTCAGACACGCTAGGACCCAATTGCAGTAGAGCTGAAACAACTAATCGATTAAAATCGATTATTAAAATAGTTGTCAACTAATTTAATCATCGATTAGTTGCTAAATAACTTTTATTTGCCATAAGTGGCTCATTTCGTGCATATTTTAAATCTGTGGTGACCTCAGTGCGGCAGTAATGAGCCACCGCAGGTTTTACTCAGCCAGTACAGCAGGAGAAGTAGTGAATAGCCAATAGCTGGCCTCGTTTTATGTCACGTGCTTCCCGAACAGTTCTCTGCAGCATTCAGCGGGATGGTGGAGACAGACGGCAGTGGAGTAAGCTCGAGAAAGAAAAAGAAAAAAGCGGAAGATAAAACTAATCGAACGAAGTCATCCAAAGTGTGGGAGTACTTTACTTTGAGCCTTCAAAAAAAAAAAAAAGAGTAACCTGTAAACTTTGCACTACTGAATTGACTTTTATATTTTCAGATTACAATGTTGTTTGCAAATGTTTAGTCGTAAAAGCTGATAACATTGCTTTTTAACAGTTAACATTTAAAGCTTTACAAACATGTTCTGTGATCAGTTTGTCGTTTACCAGTTCATAATTCAGTCTTGCAGCCTAATTATGACTGAATGAGAGAGGTAAATGTTTAAATGTATTTGAAATGCACTGATCTTTTTCACACAGCAAGTTTTTTGTCTGTCCAATTTTTTTCATATTTTTTCAATACTTTTTTTTTCTGATGGATTTTACTTTAAAATGTGAGTTCCATTCAGGTTTCATGCCATTGGCACTTTATTCGAATGATTGTTTACAATTTCACAGCATAAGCTATGAAGCTGTTTCCCAGGTATAAAATGCAATGTACTACAATTTTATTCTGTTTTATTCTTATTCTTAGTGAAAATATGTTCTGAAAGATTCCTTAATAAGCTTTGTTTCGGGATGTTAAACTACTTTAGGAGCCCTAAGGACGGCCATGGTGAAAACTTTATTTGAAATCTCCTTGTGAAATTTGCTAGAGTACGTATGGGTCAGTGTTTTGATTGCAGAAGAGTTCGACAAAGGATTACTAGCACATAATAAAACACAACTCCAGGTATTTTTTGATGAGGATATGACAATGCAAAATTGTTAAAATCTCTTTAGATCGAGACTGCAGACACGACAGCAAATGGTGAAACAAAATCAGCCTTTATTTCAGCGTTATTTGTTGCAGAGACAAAAAAAAAAGGACATAATGACATAAATTAAAAGCAAATAACATTTTGAATCCTAAACAAGTAACACTACAGATCTATCGTCTAATCTGAAGGGTGAACTCAAAAGACATAAATCATACAACAAGGTAACTTTTGAAGAGCAGAAATGCATCACGTAACTGTAAGAGTAAATCATATTTATAATAAAAATAACAGTAAGTTAAGTACTATGCACCCATTTGTAAGGAAGGTTGTAAATGAACTAATTACTCTAGCCAGTGCTGTCACGTCACGGGACAATCATGTTTGGGTCAAATTGTAATATTCTGCTTCACAATGGTGAGGTGCTGCCTAAATTTCTGCCGTACTCATTGCATATCTGTCCATGTGAGAACAGATAAAGGTCGATCTCTCTCATCTCTCACACTTTTTACAGTCTAATGATTGAGATTCGAGTCTCAAACAAGATCTTTCTTCTGTGTTCCTGGGGTTTCTCTTCATCAGATCCAGAAATGTCTCGGTCTAAAAGCACACATATCTACATCACAGCAACCAGAGATGATCAATTCAGAAAATAAGATGGAAATAACTGGACATAACCTACAGAATAACTGAATAAATCATTCAATCTGAATTCATAGACTATTGCTGTAATGAAAGAAATGTAATGAAAGAAATGAAAATAAAACCAGGACTGTATATGATTCTGTTATATAATAATCATTATCTTTCAGATTGATATGTTTGGTTTGGATTATTTGATATGGTTTGTCTGTCATTATTCATTAACCCTTCAGAGTAGTCAAATGTATCAGAAGGAGGTGAATGGAGCAGATTGAGAGGGAGAATGTGAAGAAACAGCAGGTGGCGCTAGTGCACTGTTTTAGTTTGGGATCTGCTGTTAGAAGGAAGAAGAAGGAGAAAGCAGGTGTGTTTGTGCTTCACATTCCTGTCCAGTTGGTGGCGCTGATGCACGAGATCTGTTGTTAACTGGACTTTGATTTTCTCCAAGATGAAGTCGTGTCAGGTGACAAACATCAATCGTGAAGATCGCACAGGTGTTTAACAGCGATCACAAACCGGAAGTGTTTGAAAGACTTCTGGATTCTGTTCCTGCAGCACAAGATCGTCTGAACTACTGCAAGTAAGTCTGAATACTTTCACCATTACACTTATTTAGGAGAATGATGAACGCATTTCAGAGCTGGATGAAGCGGGATTTGTTCAGTTATAACTTATACCTGTCTGTCACCGAAGAAACAAACCACCGAGAAACAGAGAGATATTAATAAAACAACCCGTTTAAAGATGATGAATGTTAAAACATTTTTACAAGTCTTTAAAAATATCTGTAAAAAAATATAGACTTGCAGTCCGAATTATTCTAAAAGTGAATTTTTGTATTTTAAGACATGAGACCGAAAGTATTTTGTGGTCCAACCAAACCTGTTCTTCTGGACAGACAGCTCTATAAACACGAGCAAAACAAATCTTCTTTTAAACTTTTTAATGATCCGAAGCTTAATATATAGTAACTTATTACTGATAGTAATGTGTAAGTAAATAAAGAGGTGTGTTGTGAGTGATCTGAAGAGATTATTACATGGCAGTATATTTGCATCATATTTTATTTGTATATTGATTGCTTGATAACTCAGAGATTCAGCACTAGTTATTTTCTTCATCATTTGTTCCTCTGAACTCTCATGATCTTGATCTGATTGTCATGTCCAGGTCATGATGAGCATCTGATCGTCTTCAGAGACACAAAGATCTCAGTGTTGAGCTGTTCATCTGCAGTATGTCAGAGAAGAGAGGAAAGATGAGTCTCTCACAGAAACAGAGGTAACACTGAGTCTGCTTTCACAGAAAACAACAACACTTCTCTACAAGCAGTGTTTTCTCTCACTGTTGTCATGTCAAATGATTTGAAAAACAAAGCAGAACTTCCTCTAAACGTGTTTAGATTGTCTCGGGTTAAAAACAGCTTGAAACTTGTTAAATGTCTAATATACAGGAATATTTAAATCCTGTACAACCCCAGAATTAAAATGTTTTACACTTTAGTTTCAGGTTGCACATTTAGTGGATAGAAAATGTAAATAATATGGTAACTTAAGCGAGTCAAAATAATCATTGCAAACTGAAGTATCTCTCGCTGTAAAGTGTTAAATGAACTAAAATCAGTAATAATTTCACTTGTGGCTCAAGTGGTAGAGCATTGTGTTAGCAGAGCAAGGTTGTGGGCTCGATTCCCAGGGAACACATGTTAGGAGAAAATGTTAGCCTGAATCCAGTCTTTTATTTTATGTCTATACAGGAGCGCTCTTTGATCCATAGCATTGAATGACTCAAATATTATGGATAGGCCTTTAAATATAATATTAAGGTTAGATAATCCCCAAACTAATTTCAGAAGGAATCTCAGTGATTTGACTCTGGAGACAGATCTGTAATTATTTAACACAACTTTAATTTTTCCTCATATAACAAGTCCGTCTGTGATCATGCACATCATTGCATTAATAAAACAGGTACTAATACTACAGCAATAAATATTATGTATAGCAGTCAGAACATTGTTTATATTTTTAGCTCCAGAAAGATACTGTTTGAATTCAGTTTCTTCACTTTAATCTCTTTCATTCTTTCATTTCAAATTAATAAAAAATCGCATCAATGTGTAATGTGTCTTTATGATGTTATGAGAGATAATATTCAGTGAATTTCCAAATCTGAACCAACAGAATCTGAACTGTCACTAAGGTTTTCAGATAAACCTTTTTCTTTATTTGACAAATATTATAAAGAACACCAAGTTCGTTGTGTCTGTTTGTAAGGATCCACAATTTGACCAAAAATGGTTACACTTGAGTGATGAAATGAATTTGTAGAAAACACCTCATTAAATGTTCACTTTGCTGGATAACAGGTTTGTAAACCGGCTCAAACCCATGCATGCATTGCTACTGTGGTATATTTATTCATCGCACAGACTGGTGTTTTTTTTCATAGCATGTTCAATATATGTAACACTGCACAGCCCTAGGGTCTCATTTATAAAACTTTCCGTAGATTTCATCCTAAATTTTTATGTAGGCACAAAATCTAGATTTTGCATACGCCCAAAAGTTTTCAGATTTATAAAACCATGCGCACGCCAGAACCTGTACAAACATCTCTTTATAAATCCCAGTCAGGGGAAGATTGTGCGTACATGTAATCCAGCAGTGTCCACCATAATATAGAAGTAAGTGCACATCATCCATCATTGTTCTCACTAAAATATTTCTCATAACATGTGATCTGACTCTGTAGTTTAGTTTAAAGATTAATTATTGAGCACCTATAGCACTCCTTGCTTTAATAAAAATAACATGTCACAGGAAAATGGTTGCAGTATTGACAATGATTGTTCAATAATGTCATAATCAATACTTGTCAGGGGAGCAGTATCATTGTTTAAGTTGGAAAGTGCAGTAGCCACTGGTTCACGTTGGTCATACAAGCGCTGTAGCATGTCAAATGTGCTGTTCCATCTCGTGTCAACCTCCTGTATCAGTTTCAGAGTTGGTCTTCCCATCAAGCTCTGCATCTCCACAAGCTTGTCCTTTGCTTTGCAGCTGGATCTGAACAACCCAACTATCTTTCTGGCCTTCTGGCGTATTTCATTGATGACTGGGGTTTGATCTAGTGCCTTTTTCACAATCAAATTTAAAGTATGAGCAAAACATGGGACATGGCGAAGGTGGAGTAGCTGGGCACTTAGGATCATGTTAGATGCATTGTCAGTCACCATGCACTGAACTTTGGAGGTTATTCCCCACTCAGCCATTAGCAAGGCTTTAGCCTCCATGAGATGCTGGGCTGTGTGGGTTTGGTAAAACCTCCTTACACCCAGTACAACAGTTGCCATTTTTGCCTCTGGTGTTATGTAATGGCAAGTCACACCAAGATATCCATCCATATTAATGGAGGACCACATGTCAGCTGTAAGGCTAACTAATTCGGCCTTTTGTAGGTCCTCCATTGTCTTCTCCTTGGCTTTGTTGTACTTTTCGCTGACCATTATTTTAAGCACCTTCCGGGATGGGAGGACATAGCTTGGATCAAGCTTGTTCACAAATGCCCTGAATCCCTCATCGTCCACGATGGTGAAGGGCTGCAGATCCTTCACCACCATGTTTATAAGAGCCTCATCCAATTCCCTCTGTCTGACTTTTAAAAGAGAAGACAAAACATACTTTCAGACAAATACATTGGAAAAATACAGCTTCAATTAGTGCACATCTATTAAAAGTATAGCCTACTGGTTCATTATTTGGAAACCTTCCAGTGTTTATAATCAGTGCTTTATATAACTTATAAACTTTATAAACAGTGTCCCAAAAGGTTGTAATTATATTTCAATTATAATTATATCCCAAACAATGCATACCTTGCTTAGATGGCCCAGCAGTGTCAGTAGCAGGCCTAGGTACAGGGGGAATGCCATCCTCTGCACCCTGCAAAATGACAGGATGAGTGCTCCTCAAATGGCGCATCATGGATGATGTATTGTTGCAGTAGGCTAGCTGCCGATCACAATACACACATCTCACTTTATTTGGGGTTTCTAAATGGAAACAGATGTACGGCATCTCTTCTGGGGAGCTTCCATTTTATCTATCTATCCAAATCTATCTATCTATATATGAATCGATCTATGTATCTAGATATGTATCTATATATTATATATGTATCTATCTATTAATCTAGCTGTCTATATATATTTATATCTATGTATCTATTAATGTGTCACTATATGTATACTCTGTCTGTCTCTAGCCTCTCAGTCAATGTGTTGTGTAAATTTAAATGTAAGTCTAAATTGCCTATAACTAATCAAATCGCACTGTCACTATATCACCAAAAATCCGCTATCTCAAAGTCAAACTCCTCTCACAAAAACCCACGAGGTCAAAATGCGTTTATTTCACTTTTATACAGATGTGCGATTGTGTGGTCTGTTCCCGACCGTTCCAATCAAACGCTGATTCGGCGGACCACACCTGATGAAACAATTAGTGAAACACTTCGAGGCTTCGTTTGGTCATAGTCACGTGACATGGGTGTTTCGAATCACGCTTCGGATCAGTGTTTCGACACATCTGCGCTTCGGGATCTCGCAAAGCTTCGGAACGACTGTTTCGCTTCAGCCATCCTTATATTTCATGCAAATGTGTATATCGACATGAAAACAGAGTTTAAAGTCATTGTTTACTTCATTAATTTTCTCACTCCATGAAAAAGAGTTTGTACGCCTGGTTTATAATGTTTGTACGGTGTGTATATATTTATGCCAATTTTATTTTCTATAAATCCCAATATGTGCGTTAAAAAAATCTGTACGCAATTTCTGTGCCTATTTTGTGTGCACGCAACATTTATAAATGAGAGCCCTGGTGTGTAATCTGTAGATATGATGAAGTCAGAAGACGTGTGTTCCAGCTTTCAGTAAAGATCAACTCTTGCTTGTAGAGATTAAAACACACATCAGAAGTGTCTGTGCTGAGAAAGTGAATGATGCTGAAGCTGTAAATAATGAAAGGATGTGAGAGTGTTGAAGATATAGAGAAGAGAAGATATAAATGAAGAAGGGGAGAGAAGTGAGACGACTGAGACTGAGGAGAATGAAGCTGAATGTGGCACAATGGTAGAAATGAAGCTTGTGTGTTAGATGAGGATGATACTGCTGTGACAGAAGAGAGCTTGGACTCTACTGTGATGGAAGGGGACTTTTTTTTTTTACATTGCGGTTTCTTTTTTGAATTTATGAAATTGATTGTATTAAAGTTTTAAAACTGTTCCCACTCTGTTCTTTGTGTCAATAGTGTGAGATCAGGCTCACATGTGTCCAGCTCTGTGTCTGTGAAGAGTGACTGCTCAAAAGATGAACCACCGAAGTTCAGTGAGAAAACCCCATCACCTACTGAAAGGTATTTCATGTGTTTTGTGTTATGGCACTAGCTAATTTCTCCACTGGGATATCTGTGATAGAAATGAAATAAAACCATAAATCAAAGAACAATATCTGCTTTGCTTTTTAATGAACTCAGTCTGGAGCTTCTTTCCAGTAATACAGTTACACAAGCAAGAACAAGGAGGCATAAATACACCATAGAAACATGAATGTATTTCCATCTTTCTGTTATTAGTGTCAATAGTTTTTTACTTATAGGACAGAAAAACTTACATTTGTACTTGAGTAGAACCTTCTCTTTAACAGAATTAACTTATAACTGCAGCATTAACAGCTGAAGTTTGCTCTTTGTGTTTGATAAAAAAACAGTAGCAAGAGATTTGTTTAATATATTGCCTTAACCACATTTAATTTTATTCACCATTTTTACAGTCTGCATTATGAGACATTAGACTCAGACTTTCAGATTAACAGGAAACACAAGAATTTCACAGACCAACTCCTAGGAATCTTCCAGGTGAAAATAATATTTAATGATTATACTTATAACAAATAAATTGTTTATTGGACAATGTTTCTTTTACAAATATTTTTAATTATGGATCATATATTTTGGACCAAATGAATGTGGATTTGGTTGAATTTTGTTCTTTTGCCTCTGTGTTTTGTTTATAGGATCTTGAGGAGAAAATAATCACATTTCTAAGAAATGAACTGGACATGTTTAAGAAAATATTACAAAAAGAGGACATGCGATACTTTGTGAAGGACTTTAATGAGAACAGATGCAGTATGAAAGAAGCAGCTCTTGATCTCACGCTCTACTTCCTGAGAGAGATGAAGCAAGATGAAGCTGCTGATACTCTAGAAGGTAAGAGACTCCAGTGCTGTCAATTAATAATTTTATTTATAATTATTATAATAATTCCTTTAGACTTCCACATTCTGTTCTGAACATAAACCCAGAGACTAAACAATCTTTTATTTCTGTGTTTAGATGAACTGATCTTCATTCATCAGCTAAAGTGTAGCCTAAAGAAGAAGTATCAATGTGTGTTTGAAGGAATTGCAAAGCAAGGAGACTCTACACTTCTGAAGAACATCTACACAGATCTCTATATCACTCAGGGTTGTAGTGAACAGGTCAATACTGAACATGAGATGAGACAGATTGAAGTTGCTTCCAGACGTCATGAATCACAGGAGATACAGGTTGAGTGCAAACATTTGTTTGAAGCACCTGAACAAGACAAGCAGATCAGAACTGTACTGACAAAAGGAGTTGCTGGCATCGGAAAATCAGTCTCTGTGCAGAAGTTTGTTCTGGATTGGGCCGAAGGAAAAGAAAATCAAGATATCAGCTTCATATTTCCTCTTCCATTTAGAGAGATGAACTTAAAGGAGCAAGAAAAACTAAGTTTGATGGACCTTATAACACAGTTTTTCCCAGAGACAAAAGGACTGAACCTTACAAGAAGAAATCAATTCAAAGTCTTGTTCATTCTTGATGGATTGGATGAATGTCGTCTTCCTGTAAACTTTAAGGACAATGAGACATGGTCTGATGTTTCATCACCAGTCTCTCTGGATGTTCTCCTGACGAACCTCATCAAGGGAAATCTGCTTCCTTCTGCTCTCATCTGGATCACCAGCAGACCAGCAGCTGCCAGTAAGATTCCTCCTGACTGTATCGACCGGCTGACAGAGATACGAGGATTCAATGATGCACAAAAGGAGGAGTACTTCAGAAAAAGATTCACGGATGAGAATCAGGCCAAAGAAATCATTGATCATGTTAAACAATCAAAGAGTCTCTTTATCATGTGCCACATCCCAGTCTTCTGCTGGATTTCAGCCACTGTTCTCCAGAACATTTTAGAGGAGAAAAGAAATAATGTTGTGAAAAACAATCAGGCTGATGATATCTCCAAAACACTGCAGGAGTCAAATACTGAAGACACTCCTAAGACTCTGACACAAATGTACACACACTTCCTCAGATTTCAGATCCAGCAGAGCAGACGAAAGTATGATGGAGAATACACACCAGATGTTTCCTGGGATAAAGATGCCATCTTTTCACTGGGGAAACTGGCATTTGATCAGCTGGAAAGAAACAATGTGATCTTCTATGACACAGATCTGGAAGCCTGTGGTATTGACGTCTATAAGGCATCAGTGTACTCAGGCATGTGTACCCAGATCTTTAAGGAGGAAACAGGGATCACTCTTGGTACCATGTACTGCTTCGTTCACTTGAGCATTCAAGAGTTTATTGCAGCCCTTTATGCACATCTGTTTCTAGACATGAAGAAGAAAAGTATATTTGTTCATGCGTCTACAAAATGGAAATATAAAAGTAAAACAATGATTGATTTGCTCAAGACTGCAGTGGACAAGGCACTAGAGAGTGATAATGGACACCTGGATCTTTTTCTTCGCTTCCTCCTTGGTTTGTCACTTCAGTCCAATCAGAGACTCTTACAGGGTCTGTTGACACAGGAAAATAGAAATGAGCAGAGCAAAAAGGAAATAGTTCAGTACATCAAGCAGAAATTAGAGTCTAATCTGTCTCCAGAGAGATCCATCAATCTGTTCTACTGTCTGAATGAACTGAACGACCAAACTCTGGTGAAAGACATTCAGACCCACCTTAGCAAAGGAAGTCTCTCATCTGCTGATCTTTCACCTGCCCAGTGGTCTGCTTTGGTCTTTGTGTTGTTGACATCAGAGGAGGAGCTGGAGGAGTTTGAGCTTCAGAAATTCAAGAAATCAGACAAGTGTCTCATTAGATTATCAGCGGTCATCAAAACCTGCAAAAGAGCTCTGTAAGTTAATATATTTTGTCATGTTTTGTTCTCATCTTAAAATTACATTAATCTACACTGATACATAGCAGGCTTGGACACTGCTGATTTAGTGAGTGAGTGACATGACATACAGCCAATTATGGTAACCCATACTCAGAGTTTGTGCTCTGCATTTAACCCATCCAAAGTGCACACACACAGCAGTGAACACACACACACACACTTTTATTATTTAATAATATTACTATTATTATATGTAGCTTTTTTGCTCACATTTTTGGTCAGTTTTCTCTTTGATAATTTGCGGATGCCGAAAATTCAGTGCATACCTACCTACATCCCCTCCTTGTTTACAAATCCAAAGCAAGTCCATACATCCACATTTAAATGCAGAAGGGGCTTTCCTGATAACTTTCTGCGATGGCGTCATCTTTATTTTACTAACTTGCTGCATGCTGAAGGCGACCCAGCTGACCTCACCAGAAAACTCAACACCACCGTCTAGTGGATTGTCTAGAAATTGATTTTATTATTCTACCAAATAGTATACTAAAAGATTGATACTTGGCATCCGTGTATCAATACAGTATTGCCGTGGAAAATATTGCGATACTATACTTAGTTGTAGTACACTATCGTTTATTGACGTTAACCTAATGCTGCGTTCCAGACAGACAACTTGGATATACTAATTATAACACAATACAATAGTGTATTATATTATAGTCTTTAATAATATACTTTACATAATAATATATAACATACTTTATATATTTATATGTAATGTTAGGTAAAAAAAAAAGTTAGCCTAAATACACTGTAAGTCGCTTTGAAAGCTGTAATGTGGAGTCAGACACGCTAGGATCCAATTGCAGTAGAGCTGAAACAACTAATCGATTTAATCGATTAAAATCGATTATTAAAATAGTTGTCAACTAATTTAATCATCGATTAGTTGCTAAATAACTTTTATTTGCCATAAGTGGCTCATTTCGTGCATATTTTAAATCTGTGGTGACCTCAGTGTGGCAGTAATGAGCTACCGCAGGTTTTACTCAGCCAGTACAGCAGGAGAAGTAGCGAATAGCCAATAGCTGGCCTCGTTTTATGTCACGTGCTTCCCGAACAGTTCTCTGCAGCATTCAGCGGGATGGTGGAGACAGACGGCAGTGGAGTAAGCTCAAGAAAGAAAAAGAAAAAAGCGGAAGATAAAACTAATCGAACGAAGTCATCCAAAGTGTGGGAGTACTTTACTTTGAGCCTTCAAAAAAAAAAAAGAGTAACCTGTAAACTTTGCACTACTGAATTGACTTTTATATTTTCAGATACTCCAGTACAATGTTGTTTGCAATGTTTAGTCGTAAAAGCTGATAACATTGCTTTTTAACAAGTTAATATTTAAAGCTTTACAAACATGTTCTGTGATCAGTTTGTCGTTTACAAGTTCATAATTCAGTCTTGCAGCCTAATTATGACTGAATGAGAGAGGTAAATGTTTAAATGTATTTGAAATGCACTGATCTTTTTCACACAGCAAGTTTTCTGTCTGTCCAATTTTTTTCATATTTTTTCAATACTTTTTTTTTCTGATGGATTTTACTTTAAAATGTGAGTTCCATTCAGGTTTCATGCCATTGGCACTTTATTCGAATGATTCAGCATAAGCTATGAAGCTGTTTCCCAGGTATAAAATGCAATGTACTACAATTTTATTCTGTTTTATTCTTATTCTTAGTGAAAATATGTTCTGAAAGATTCCTTAATAAGCTTTGTTTCGGGATGTTAAACTACTTTAGGAGCCCTAAGGACGGCCATGGTGAAAACTTTATTTGAAATCTCCTTGTGAAATTTGCTAGAGTACGTATGGGTCAGTGTTTTGATTGCAGAAGAGTTCGACAAAGGATTACTAGCACATAATAAAACACAACTCCAGGTATTTTTTGATGAGGATATGACAATGCAAAATTGTTAAAATCTCTGAAAAGTCTGTTGAATGATAAAGACCCTTTATTAATAAGTTACTTGGGGAAAAAATGGGCAAAACTAAAATAGAGGTACATAAACCGATTAATCGTAAAAAGAATCGACAGATTATCAAAATAATCGTTAGTTGCAGCCCTAAATTGCAGTATTAATTTATAGAGTGGTCAGACAGGCAGAAATCAGAAACAGCATCAAGAGTGTCCAGGGATATCCAGAAATCAGTAACAATACCAGACAAAGGTCGGGGCAGGTGGCAGAGAATCAGTTGGTATACATAATCCGAAGTCAAACAAGGAAGGAAAAAAAACTAGGAAAACGCTCAGAAATGTCTGACAGAACTAAACAAGACATCGCAATGTGAGTGATGTTTCACTGATAGGAAACAGGTGTGGTTCAATAATGAGTTCCTAGGCAGGGGTTTATGGGAAATGTAGTCCAGGGTGTACTGTGTCGTGTGAAAGTCTGTGGTGAATAAACAGATGTGCAGTGACCGGATCATGACAAAAGTGTCTGCTAAATGCATACATTTATTTAAATGTATTTATTCATATACAGTAGAGAGAGAGAGAGAGAGACGTTATTTCTGGGTCCAATACACAGCTAGTTTTCGTGCACTTCAGCAAGTCATTGACATATTTTTCCCCAGTCTTTGAAGCATTTCCTACATCTTTTATTTTTTTTCAGTCATTTACTTTAAATGTGTATTTCTATTTTTTCAGCCCTTTTTAATTATTTCATTTATTATAAATTTAATAAAAAAAATAAAGACGAGTCATAAGGTGTACAATAAAATCCTTATATTATAATCACATTGCACTTGAATCAAGTTAAAGGTGTAATCTGCCTATTGTCCTGCAGGTGACTGATTAAATCTGTCTTCTTACGATGCATTTAGGGCTTAACGATTACTCCAGAGCACTCGTAGATCTACGATTATTTTCAAGTGCTACTTAAGTTACGATGCTTTTGGGAAACAGACAGTGATATTAAGATCAGTCGTACGATAATTTTTACAAACTTCTTAGGCTTACAAAGCTTTTGAGAACCCTGACCCTGTTTAGTTAGCTACAGAAGAAGCACATCGTGTTATTATAAAACACATTGTTCCATAGTTATTTCTACTCCAATATGCAGTTCAACTTCTACAACTTCTGCTATAAAAAAGATGTACTCTTGCATATCCTCAATGCATAAATGATTAACCTCCAGATTCTACACCTCAAGACACTCATGCAGAAAATAGAGCAGCACTTTGAAATGTATAACTCATTGCCATTAATGATATAAACCTGTTATTAATTTACATATTTTATTAAGTAGGAAATTTGAATCAATGCAATCTTAATATATATGCAGTGTATTTACTGTTCATCTAAAAATAATTTGTATATATATATATATTTACAATTGTATTACATGTATCTAACTCTGTGATTTGATTTATTTCTCTTGTAGGCTAAATGATTGTGGTTTAACAGACAAAAGCTGTCCAGCTCTGGCTTCAGTTCTTGGATCAGATACCAATCTGAAAGAGCTGAACATGAACAATAATAATCTGCAGGATTATGGAGTTAAAATGCTCTGCACTGGATTGAAAAATATTAATTGCAAATTAGAGATACTCAGGTAAGTTTTGTGACAATCTGTAGTGTTTGGTTTAGAAGATCCATCTGTTAACATCAACCTAGATCATTTGCCACATAATTGAGGACAGAACTGCTTCAACTCAGTGAAATTTGCAGCATGAACTCTACATTCCACATTCTCTACATTCTCTACAACTCTACATTATCTCTCTCTACTATATATAAATAAATACATTTAAATTCATGCATTTAGCAGATGCTTTTATCCAAAGCGTCTTACAGTGCATTCAGGCTAACATTTTTTTTACCTAACATTATATATAAATATATAAAGTATGTTATATATTATTATGTACAGTATAATATTAAAGACTGAAATATAATACAATATTGTATTGTGTTATAGTTATTATATACAAGCTGTCTTTCTGCAACACAGCATTAGGTTAACGTTAATAAACAATAGTTTACTCCAATTAAGAGCCATTCTATAAGATGACATTTCAGTACTTGAAAAACGGACAGCGACTCCTAAGTAGCACTTAAAGCACAGCTACATGCAACTGTGTTTATTGCATTGTTACGAAACGCACGTGAAACAATAACGAACGATTACAAAATTACTCGTAGAAAACGCTCTTAAGCTCTAAAGTCAGGAAACCCGGCCCAGGACTGTACAATTAATCAAAATAAACTATAAATTGTGATATGGGGTAATGCAGTTATCAAATCCCAAAAGGCTGCATTTTAAGTTAGAGAGCAGAAGTTATAATTGGCTGTTAAATAAAATAAAAAAAGGCAGTTGAACAAGTTATTTTGAGTTCATAACATAAATTTAAAAGGTTCACCTAGTTTTGTGTTCATGTAATTTCCAACATTGTTTGGCAGACAATGTTAACAGATTTCACCAGATGTATACAACAAAGTGTTTATAAACCTGTTATGAACTAAACACAGAAATTTAGAGGTCACTGTTCAGTTTTCCACCAAAATAAAAGCCTGATGGCCTAACATTTGAAAGTAAATAAATTAAGACATAATAATTACAATAATTAATCTATCATTCAATCCTTCAAAATTGAAATCCTTCTTCAAGCCGCTTGTTCAAATACATTTTATGACTCATCCCTGAACCAAGCAGAAGTATATTTGGATGATGTACTTTGGGATGACTGTCCTGCAGGAAAGTCCATTGATCTGTGTCTCTAGGAAACTTTTAATGTCTTGGAAATCTTCTTATTCTTATACTTTCTAAAGTAATACAGTTATTTATTCTCTATAGCTTTTGCTAGATCTCTGTTGACTTTGCCATTTTTGCTACAATCTCTGAGGGGTTGAGTAATTTTGATTAACTGTAGGTTATAATTGTGGAAAATTAAAATTGCATTTGTTGTAGTTTCAGTTCACCAATATATAACTTTACCCAACTTTACTGTGAAAAGAGTCCATTCAGGCCAAAAATCCTGTCGTGCATCTTTTTATTTTCTTCATTCTAGAACATGTACTTGTGTGACAATCTGTGTTATAATGAAGAATAACATCTTTTCTAATAGACTTTCAGACTGCAGTATCACTGAAGAAGGTTATAAAGCTCTGTCTTCAGCTCTGAGATCAAACCCTTCACACCTGATAGAGCTGGATCTCACAGGAAATGATCCTGGAGAATCAGGAGTGAAGCTGCTCAGTGATTTACTACAGGATCCAAACTGTCAACTCAACACACTGAGGTGAGACGCAATGAAATAATGTTAAATAAGTTATACACATGTAAATTACTTATATTATGTATAAATTTTATTATATTTCACTAATTAAGTATACAATTTGTTGCATGAAAAATGTTCAAAATGATCAAACATGAAAGATCAGATGCTGCAGCTGCTGTAGTTTTGATGATAAATGTCAGCACAGTTTAGTTGTGTTAAAAGTTACAGGTTAATCAGACATTTTGGGTCACTAGATGTGCTGGATGAGCTTCGATAGTTAACATTTATGATTGTGTTATTGTGGACATTTCTAATGAAAAACGTATTCAGTGTGATTTATTAACCTGATTGTTTAAAAGTTACTGAATGCACTGTACATTAATGTCCATCAAGCTCAGATTCACAACACTGTAGTTCACTGATCTAGAATAGAGAACTGGATTGATCATGATGTCATGAAAGTGAAGCCACTGCGCCGCCATATTAGTTATCCCTAGTGTGTGTGTAAACGTTCTATTGAATTAATAGGAAATTGTATGATTTTAACGAGAAAACATCAGATAAGTCAGCCTTTTTAAATTACATTAGCGAACATCATGAACATGATAAATACCAGACAGACACGACCTCAACGTATAACAAATGACAAAGTGCTCATTCTGAAATCTGAAGAAAGAGTTATGCTTTGTATACACACATACCTTTTTTCGCCTTGAACAGTTATTCATTGTTTATATAATTATGTTATACTGTTTTTATTCATACAGTAGCTGCTAACTGCAAATGTTTCAACAAGGATTTCATTAACGGCTGATCAAACACTTCTGTTGACTTCACTGCCTTTTGCCAGTTTAGAATGTGATGAGTGATCCAGTCATATATAGATCAGTGCTGTACATCTACTACAGCAGATATATCACAGGCCACAAAGATATGATGTGTGTCAGGAGAGGATCGGTGATAATTGTACATACGCACACATGCACAAATGTCTGAACCTGCAGTTCCTCTCATAATGAGCAGAATTACTGTTGCATCAACACAGACATCAGTTAACTAAAACTATCCAGAGATGGTCTGAACCCAGATCATGTTCCTGTTAGTGGATCAGCAATCCAGTTTTTGGTGAATTCTGCTTCATAATAATAGGAAAAGCCGGCATCAAAAGATCAATTAAAAATTTCTCTCTGAATGCTTAGCTGTCACAATCTAGTTATCTCTTTGCTAACTTTCCTCATCTCCTGCTTAAAAGCCAGAAAGATCTTCAGATGCTTGAGAATCATGATCTAGTGAGCTTTTGCCCCTGAGTTTCTTTTAAATTTACTTTTATCTTGCACATTGAATTGATTCCAGCTTCATCTTCTCTTCTGCAGGTTTTTGGGTCCTGCTGCAGATGAAGCCTGTCAGTATGTGACTGGAATTGTGGGTAAAAACCCGTTACTCCTGAGAGAGCTGGATCTGAGTGGACGTAAACTAGGAGACACAGGAGTGAATCAGATCTCTGCTCTACTGCAGGATAAACACTGTACACTCAACACACTGATGTATGTTTTTTTCATTGTTACAAGGACACTTTCAACCCTCAAAGACCGATATAGCCGCCCGCGGCTAAAAATAACTGTTGTTTTTTAATGTTGAATAACTTTTGAACCACTAATCCAATCTGAATGCTTTTAAAGTGATGTAAAGAACTGATTCTCCACGTTTTGGAGATGTCCTATTTATCTCATTTGGATATTCAGAGGCGCCGTAGTGCACGTGATCACGTCATCACATTTTGACAACATTGATTTGTCAGAAGAAACCAATGCTTTCGTTCCTCTGAGCCAAACAGAAATGATTGTTGACGCGTAGCCCCACCCCAAGCCAAGATTGGTTCAAACTGTACCATATTCAACCAATAAGTAGTCATTTGAACAACTACTAAACATATTGCTTTTGAAATATGAACGAACACAAAGTGAAAGTGAAGTCTGTCACGAGTGCATGGATACAAACGCCAACTAACACATTTGCATGAAAAAACTCTCTGAAAAAGCAGAAAAACACACGACAGAGAACTTTGACATAAAACAAATCAAAACTAAGGATGAAACAGTGGTACATATCTGATAAAGCACTGGAATTTATGTCTTAGGTCGCTAGGCGATGTTCCAGTAAAATCTAATTTCACTCACTCATTTTGTGTAGTTTGTGAATCATTTGCACTGTATTGTTGAAGACAATTTGTGTAATTGTTTTACTAAAGCCTATGATATGCTTCTTGCTGCTGGGTGCTTTTTATGTGTCTTCGTCATCATCACCAGTATTTGTCATCTGTCAGCTGAGACATACTGGTAAATACTCAGATTAAAACTGAAGTGTTTTCTCTTTATGCAGTCTGAAGAACAACTGTATCACAGAAGGAGGTTGTCATGTTCTGGTTGCAGCTCTAAATTCAAACCCTTCAAATCTGACAGAGCTGGATCTGAGTGAGAATAAACTAGGAAACCCAGGAATGAAGATCATCTTGACTCTGTTTGAAAATGTACAGTGTAGACTGGAAAAGCTGAAGTAAGTATTTTAAAAGTGTATCCCATTAATTACCCAGACTCAAGTGACCCACCACAGTTAAAGGCACAATATATAATTTTTCTGCTTTAAAAATAGCAGATATCACTATATCTATGTTATATATATTTTTTTGTTGTGTACTTGCATTATCCCGACAGTTTCCACGAACTTTAAAATCCGGAGAAAATTATAGTTTAATTAGAAGACACGGCACGTTTCTTTATTTCCGTTTTGTCGCCCGTCTATGGCGTCATATAAACTTTGACCCCTCTAGTTTATCTAACTTCCTGCGGAACCGCCAAATACAAAGGTGAACAGAAGCAAAGACGAGACGAAGAAGAAAAAGTAGTAGCTAGCCTTGGTCGAGACTATTATATTTTATATTTATATTGTTTATATTCGTATTTATACCTCAATCAATAACTTAGTTATGGATCATGATTATGCTTTGCCTGCACGTTCTGTGAAGCGCAAACGTACGGGTGAAATAAATGACCTGAGAAGGTTTTGGGACGAAGAAGAAACGAGACACGGGTAAATATTGGAGTTGCATTTCCAAGATAGAGAGAGCTTTGTGACAAGCTGAAACTACAGAGAGATGCTTGCATTCTAATAAACAGGTATGCATCCATTCAGCTAACTATATCTATCCGTATATTTTGTGAAACGATGATGTCTTGTGTAAAACGCAGACGGACTAGCTTTCATGTAGAGTATAATGTAAATCTACATGTGTTCTATATCTAGCTGGATAAAGTAGCTTCAAATGCAGTTCACTATCTTGTTCGATATCATAGTATAAACGTAGCCTAATTATTAACGAAAGGCAACAGTGTTTTTTTTAACATATATTACTACTAGCTAGATGGAATATTGATTTGATAGGGGTCTGATAATTCATATATCTCTCTGTTCGAAAATACGTGATTGTCAAAATACTAAGGCCGGTGACACACTGGCTGCGTGGCGTCTCTGCTGCGTGCCAGAAGCGTGGCGCGCTGCTGCTGCTGTAGGTGACATAGAGGGAGACCGCCGACAGACCAGGCTCTTGTCTTCATGACAACAATATCTATACTTCATGTTGAACATAAATATAAAGCCTACTGATAAAGGACACCGTCAACAGTATTGACGGCAAAATAGACTTATGTTTGACAGGTGCAATATTTGAAAATCGATAATTATTTATTTATTTTTTAAATTACATTTGTATCTGAATTTGTCAACCTATAGACTTTCAAACAAAAAAATGTCATGAATTAATATGTATTTGTGTACAAAATTACATATAAACATATTTTCCTATTATATTTTGCCTGGAAACGCTTCCAACACGCGCGCGTCGCGTGAAAAATAGGCGTCGGTTCTATTTTTAGCATGCACACGTTTTCCGCGCGGCTCACGCAGGCAGTCTGCAAACTCTAACCTATTAACATGGGAGCCGAATTAAAAACTGACACGCCACACAGCTGAGATGCTTGCGCCACGCATCCAGTGTGTCGCCGGCCTCAGTTAAAATGAGTGACGCCTGGTTCACACCGGACGCCGAAGCGGCGCGGAACGGAAAATCACGCGCGGTCCGGCGCCTGCCTGTTCACACCAGACGCGTATTCTCCGCGGCGGTCGACAAGCGCTTCTGCTTAGTTGTTGTTTATTCAGAGCACATGGGTAAGTAAATAACTCCCACCCCTCCCACCCGCACTGTAGTCCGCCCACTCCCGTTGCTCTGTGTGTGCATGTGCGTGTGTGTTGTGTTTTTTTTTTCTAGTCTGTTTAGATACACAAATATGATCGCATTTGTCACTCGCGGTATTTTAATTTGAAAATTGCTTATATTTTGACAATTGACTGGATTGTCTCGTGTTTCTTGGTGTGACTTCCTGTGGGAATTGACGCGGATCGCTCACGGCTCGCGCAAAAAATAGACCAGACGCCGAAACTGGCGCTTCACGGCGCGGGCCGGCCACGTCTGGTGTGAACGACATCATAGGTTAACATGGGCGCCGAAAGGAAGCGGCCTCCGGTGTGAACCAGGCCTGAGGAATGTGGGGAGCGACAGAGCGCGTGTTACAATGAACAACAACTCCCATGAGCCTACGCTCTTTCCCGACGTCATCAAAGTACGTCTCATGTTATTGTTTTGATTGAGTGACCCTTGGTGGCCAAAAATTCCATACTGCACGTTTAAATAAATGTGAAATTATTTTAAACTTCTCAGTAGGACTGCACAATTAATCAAAATAAACTTGAAATTGTGATATGGGTCAGTGGCTATTAATTACAACACAACTCACATAGTTTCCCATTAAATTACATTAGCAGTCATTTGGGAAAAATGTTAGTGTGTACTGATTTCACTCTCAGCCGGAAGATTGACTGCTTCGTTTTTCCATCATCTTCATACAAGCTAAACTGATGCCTCTTTGTTCATTCTTTAAGTGAACTTTTGCCAGTGCACTAGTGATCAGATTCACTGTTGAAGCTTGAACATCAGAATAGAGTACAGAGGACACATTCGGTCTGTAACGTCTGTGAGATGTCCGAGTCACAGCGCTTGTTTCTGGAGCTGCTGGAGACAAGGCCTTGATTTATACATTTATAAAATATTGACAGATTGATTATTTAAAAAAAAAAAAAAATTTCAAGAGTGGTGTTCATCAAGAAGTCTCAACATGAAGGCCATACTTGTCTAGTATTCTTCTTACACACTGCATTAAAATGGTTTTCCTCCTTTCATCAGGTCATCTTGCAAGTCTTTGGTTGTACATTGCAGGATTTTCTCAGTTGCTCTGATTAAACATTTTATGATATTGTGCTTTTTCTTCAACACTTTCAGAGGTTTTCTGGTACAACACGCTAAGGATTAAGGCTGAGGACTGTATCTCTAGGAACTTTTAATGTCTTGGAAATCTTCATATAGCCTTAGACTTTCTAATTATTTATTCTCTGTAGCATTTGTGAGATCTCTGTTAACTTTGCAATTTTTGCTACTCAACTTCAGCTCAAGCGTGAGCTAACTTTGGGTTTCTAAAGGCTTAATTTTGCTTTGAGACTATTTTGTTCCCCACCATGCAAATATGTGATAAATTGTGATGAAACTTTTGTCATTAATCACTTACCCCCATGTCGTTCCAAACCCGTAAAAGCTTCGTTCATCTTTGGAACACAATTGAAAATATTTTGAATGAAATCCGGGACTCTTGTGACTGTCCCAAAGAGTGCCAAGTAAAACCGCAATGTTGAATAGGGGTTGAATAATTATGATAAAGCTCTGTTAGTAAAATCTTATAACTCAAAAATATTGCATTATATATTGACTCACTTTAAGTATGACAGTGAACTGTTATAGATGGGATTTTCATTTGATCCTGGGTCTTCAGAAAAGCTTGTATTTGTAAAGTGCTACAATCTCTGAGGGGTTGAGTAATTTTGATTGCAGCTGTAGGTTATAATTGTGGAAAATTAAAACTGCAAAAATTAGAAATTGCATTTGTTGTAGTTTGCGTTCACCAATATATAACTTTACCCAGCTTTACTGTGAAAAGATTCCACTCAGGTCAAATTCCTGTAGTGCATCTTTTTATTTTCTTCACTCTAGGACATTTACTTGTGTGACAATCTGTGTTATAAGGAAGAATACCATCTTAATAACATATGCATGCAATTTATTTATGAAGAATATTTAATTAAAACAGTTTGTATGTCCATCCCTTTCACAGTGTTTCAGAATCAGATGTTATTTATTTCTGAAATGAAGTAACACCGTAAACTCAACACACTGATGTACGTTTTTTTCCCACATTGTTTCAAGGACACTTTTTAATTCTTGCTTTATGTGTCTTGTATAAGAGATTGTTGACTGAAAAACCATATGTGACTTTTTTTATATGACTATCATCATCATCACCAGTATATGTCATCTGTCAGCTAAAACATACTAGTAAATATTCAGATTAAAACTGAAGTGTTTTCTCTTTATGCAGTCTGAAGAACAACTGTATCACAGAAGGAGGTTGTCATGTTCTGGCTGCAGCTCTAAATTCAAACCCTTCAAATCTGACAGAGCTGGATCTGAGTGAGAATAAACTAGGAAACCCAGGAATGAAGATCATCTTGACTCTGTTTGAAAATGTACAGTGTAGACTGGAAAAGCTGAAGTAAGTATTTTAAGTTTATCCCATTATTTACCCAGACTCTAGTGACCCACCACAGTTTCATAGATTTGAAAATATTTTACACTTATCAGGACTGCACAATTAATCTAAATATGCTTGAAATTGTGATACGAGTTATTGTGGTCACAAAAGGCTGCATTTTAATTAAAAACACATGCTTAAGAGCGAAGTGCATTTACATGTGAGCAGATCATGAGTTAGTTTTAATAAATCTGGTTCTTCAACCAGTTACCTCCAACATTAAGCATCAGCACACTGAAGAAGCACCATGACTTTAACTTTCATATCTATTGTTTTCTGTGTGCGTTCAAACACTGGTGGCATCACTCAAAATCTGTCAGTGGCTATTAACTACAACACAACTCGCAAAGTTTCCCATTAAAAAATGTACTGGGGGTAGTCATGGCCTAATGGTTAGAGAGTTGGACTTGTAACCCAAAAGTTGCGGGTTCGAGTCTCAGATCTGGCAGGAATTGTCTGTAGGGTGAGTGAATAACCAGCGCTCTCTTTCACCCTCAAAACCATGACTGAGATGAGACACTTGAACAAGATCTGAACCCCCAACTGCTCCCTGGGCACCGCTGCATATGCTGCCCAATCCCTGGTTGTCCCCTCTAAAAATATGATTAAACAGCATGATGTGTATTGTAAATAACAGTTTTCTGCTTTAACCTTGTAAGTAGTAAAACAATGCAAACTGGGCAAAAATGTGTTATAAGTTTATAAATGTTTTGAGTCCCCCCCCCCCCCACCTTTGCCTCACAGTGCTTTGATCCAAATGCCTGCTTTCCTCTTTTAAATCACCTCAGTGTTGCCCAGTTTGTGATTTTCATGAGGAACTGGGCTACCTATCACTCTTTCTCTGTGTTGAAGCGACCCCAATAACATGTTATGAATGTAAATTTTACCGGAGAAGCCCCACAGCAAAATGTGTATTTTACCCCCAGAATGAAATTTTTACTGGAGAACCCCCCTTGAAACCTAATTGTGCTAGTATTGAGTAGCAATTGGGTGGGTTTTGTTGCAAAAACCCAGCAATCCTGCATCACCTACACACACACACACACACACACACACACACACACACACACCCACACCAGTGAGAGAGAATAAAGTCAACAGTTGTGGAAATTGACTGTCAAGGCTATTTTATTCACTTAAACAGCATATGAAGTAATTAATTTCTCTTTAATACAGATGATGCCAATGTATTTTTCGATTAGTTTGCTATAGGGTTGACCCCAAACAGGTAGGGTTCAAGTGATTTTCAAAACATTTCAGCCAGTGTATATATATCCTGGATATATTATTTACCTGATATAAGATGCATGTGGTTTTGATTCAAGCACTTCATTGTAGCCTAGTACTATGGTGATATCTCTTCAGCACACAGCGCGAGCAGGTCAAACTACAATGCAGATTATTAATAACTATGACTGGACTGTCACACCCATACCATTATAATGAGAACACCATTATACTAAAACGCTGTGAATTTTTAGAGTTTAGCTGCTGTGTTTCTGCACATTGTTGCGTGAAGAACGCGTCCACAAAAAGAGTTCATCAAGAGCCGCGCAGACACGTTCATTTGCATCCGGGCTCTTTTTGCAGATAGCCTATAAGTCCTAATATTAACGTTATGTTGTATAAGTAACGAAGCGTATTCTACATGAAATTATGAGTTTAATCCCATTGATTAAAAACTTGCTATCAAATACTCACTCTACTGGTCATCTTCAGCACACAGCTCTAAACAGAAATGCAGAACATTAGGGTTTCACTGACGTTTAGTGTTAACTATCTTTTGATCAAAACATAAAAACATTATTTACCCCATTTGTATCTGTGAGGCATCTGTTACACATTTTCCCTGTGTGTTAACATCAGTAATTATGGCTGTCGGATGTCTGACATGACTCATTGTATTTTGCCCCGCCCCCAAACATATGATTAGACTATTAGTCGAATGTCAGCAAGATTCAAAAATTCAGATTCGACTATGAAAATCCTTAGTCGGGGACACCCCTAGTCTGCTATGTTAGCAATAATAATGTTAATTGCTTGATGGATGGTAATGTCTACAACGGACACCGGACAGCTTGAAGTTGTCTAATGTTGCACGGTCTCCCTGATAACACTAATAGTAGTAAGGCTGTGTATACTTGTTCTTAACGGGTAAACGGAATAAGATAACAAATGTGTTGTTGTGTTTCTGGATGTCAGAATGGAAATAATATTTATAGAATAATGTATAATCTGGGCCGCATTAATGCAGGGGCTTACCTGGGCTTAAGCCCAGGGCCCTGGGCTGGGGGAGGGCCCCGATGATGCCGGAAAATATTGTAATCAGATTTTATAATTCGTTGGCTGTCCCTTTAAAATTACGCTTTATCGCTTTGCTTTGAATTAATTATGCAGTTTCAGTGGATGAAGGCAGGGCTCAACCCCGGTCGGGCCAGTGATTCAAATTTTTACTTGCCCCAACAAAATTTTCACTGGCCCCACAACAAAAAAATTAATAAAAGTAAAAGACAAGAAAATGGGCCTATAAAATAAGCATAGATATTGTTTTCATTGTCTTTGTTACATTTAACCTCAATAATATAATAGGTTAATGACAGCAAAAGCTACTAGATTAATTTATATTTTAAATATTATTAGACAAATAAACAGTAAGTAATAAAATAGTTACAAATAATCAAATTACGAGTAATAGCACAAATAAATACAACAGAAAAAAACAAATGAAATAAATGGTGCTTTTCAAGTTTTTCATGTAGGTTTAAATGAGAGATTTTCAGGTACAGAAGTTGTAATCTAATGTATAACTACAGAATAGATTAAACTTTATTAAAAATGTATCAGTCAAGAGCAGTTACAGATGCATAAAAATGTTTTTAATGTTGAAAATATAAAACGTTAAATACTGTGAAATTATAAAAAAAATGAAGACACTTTAAACCTGAAATTAAACCCGCTAGTAGGTGGCAGGGAATCACTGTTAATGAGCAAATCATTGAGATTCAACCGATTCATTCAAGCGGCTGATTCACTGAGGAAGTGTTGCTCAGAGACGCAAAACAATTCTGTGGACTTTGGAACCATTTTCGTTGGCGAAATACAGCGAAACAGACGATTTGGTGTCTAAAATGTAAGTCACTTGATATTAAGTTCTTGTTTATTAAACTGTACGCTGAATAAAATCATCACATTTGTAGTCATGCTAATATTTGGAGAAAACCAGCATTGTATGTGTAATATTGGTTAACATGGATATTAAATTATATTAATACGAAATATATACAGGGGCATATTTGAATTCTGAGGCATTAAGACTAAAGCACATGCACAAATCTAACCTAATAGACTACGTCATGTAGTGCATGCGTGCACAGAATGGGTGTGTTTTTGCATACTCGATAATATCAGATCGTTAAATCAACAATTACGATATCATAGACTACATATAACGCACACCCTACAGCACTGGCCCGATCGGGCAAGTGACCGTTCCGTTTACTGTCCCGAGCGTCATTCACACTAGCCTCGGGCAATCGGGCAGTCCTTATTGTCGAGCCCTGGAAGGGCCCCTCAAGAGGTAAAGCCCAGGGGCCCCTTAGAGTCTTAATGCGGCCCTGTGTATAATAATAATGTAATAATCAAAGATGTCATTTGAAGCTAAATGCAGACGTTTAAATGGACTTACTATGGATGAAACCTGCTGTAATTACCCTACTTTTAAAGCATAAGTTGCATTTTTAACAATAGGTCTATATAATATTCACACAGGGGACATTGTATTAGACTTACAGTTAAAGAATGAAATACTATTTAAACCAATAACACTTTACATTACATTTAGCCTACCTATTTTATCTCACAGTTCTTCTTGTAAATCCAAGTTTATGTCTCCTGAGTTCAGACTTTATAGCTTGGTTTACCTAAACAACTGTGAGTTTGGTAATTCTGAGAAAGAAAAAAAAAAGCCAGGGGCCTCATGTATAAAACTTTCTTTAGATTTCATCCTAAAAATGTACTTACGCACAAAAGCTAGATTTGGCATACACACAAAAGTTTTCAGATTTATAAAACCATGCGTATGAACATGTTTAACACCGTCAAAGGTACAAGAATTTATAGGAAAATATGACATGCTTACTAAAGGTGCTATTTGTATAGTACTTTACATTGCTAAAAATCATTCACTGTCTTGGTCTTGTTTTCAAATAAATGTATCAAAATTAATGTAAAAACAAAATTGTATAAAATACTTCTCAGAAAATCTTTTTAGAATAGAGTGGATCTCTTTTCCACTGGCCAAAGCAGTCTATTGTTTTAAACAAATCAAACGTTTTAGGGTATTTAAAATTTTTATAGTAGAATCAGAAATACGGTGTGTATAAATAAGTGTACCTAATTCTCTGACGTGGCATTACTGACAAAATATAGAAGAAAAAAAACTTGCATATCTTATCATTGGCTTCAGATTCTGTCCTTCAGTCACAATGCTATTTTCATAATGTTCTGAAGATCACTGAAGAAGTCAGCCTTCATGTTCTGATGACACATCCGGTGTGTAACGTCTGTGAGATGTCTGAGTCACAGTGCTTGTCTCTGGAGCTCCCGGAGACAAGACCTTGATTTGGCTTTTTTTAAAGGATAACAGTGAGTTCAGTACACAGATGTTTGGGAGGAAACAGCTGATCACTTTATCAACTGACAGCCTCTCTGTTAATCTTTAACATGTTTACCACTAAACATTCATTTTGGACTGAGCTATATTTGGAAATAAAAACTAAATAAATGCTGTTTTATAAGAAAGTAATTAGGGCCCGAGCACCGAGGTGCGAGGACCCTCTTGTTAAGAATTGTTTTTATTCGGTTTATTTGTATCTCCAAACAAAAAGTCGTAAAACTGAACTGTTATTTTTCGGTCATAACGTGAATTAGGAAGGTTCACTAAATTGTACGCTCCTGTAATTTCCATATTTTTTGGCAGATGATGTTAACAGATTTCCTCAGATTTGTACAACAAAGTGTTTATACACCTGTTGTGAACTAAACACAAACATAAGTTCACTGTTCAGTTTTCCACTAAAATAAAAGCCTTACATTTTAATGTAAAGAAATTAGGACAGCATTGTAAGTATGGTTTAGGCTTAAGTGCTGTACTTTAAAATGCAAAATATTGTAAATCAAATTAAAATAATAATTTCACAGTGTGATTATCATGCAAATCTCATATTGGTGGATAAAAGTGACATGACATACACCCAAGTATGGTGACCCATACTCAGAATCCATGTTCTGCATTTAACCCATCCAAAGTGCGCACACACAAACAAACACACACACACACACACACACACACAAACACACACACTGTAAACCCGGAGCAGTGAGCATCATTTATGCTGCGGTGTCCGAGGAGCAGTTTGGGGTTCAGTGCCTTGCTCAAGACTCCTCGGTCATGGCATTGCCGGCTTGAGACTCAAACCCACAACCCTAGGGTTAGGAAACAAACCCTCTAACCACTAGGCCACGACTTCCCCACAAAGTATGTGTCAGAAATGGGATTAGTAGCTAAAATTAGTAGCTAAAGCAGCTATTTGTGTAATTGTATGTATATATCTTAATTAGTTGTGTCCTCTCTTCTACAGGTTAAACTGCATCAGTATTACAGATGAAGGTTGTGCTGCTCTGGCATCAGCGTTTAATTCAAACCTCAGAGAGCTGGATCTGAGCAGGAATCAAATAGGAGACTCTGGAGTGACAGAAATCTCCAGTCTGCTGAGAAATTCACAGACACTACAGATACTCAGGTCTGAATTTGGTTAATCTAAACATGAATCAATGTAAAGCTCCAGCTGATCTGTAAACTGATCCTGTGTCACAAGGAATGGGTCAGTAATGTGAAATTTTTGTGTTGGTGTAGATGCATTTATAAAATATTGACAAACAGATTGATTTTTGGAGATGATGAGAAATGTTAATATCCTAATGGTGTAATAAATGTTTTTAATGTGATTTATTTATTTAGTCTTTCTGAAGACTTTCAGATTGCAGTATCACTGAAGAAGGTTATAATAAAGTTACATAATTTTGTTATTATAAAATCTTATGACTCAAATGTTACATTATATTGACAATATCTCTTTTTTTAATATGCATCAGCATTTTTTATTTTATCCTGGATCTTCAGAAAAGCTTGTATTTGTAAAGTACTGCAGTCTCTGAGGGACTGAGTAATTTTTATTGCAACTGTAGGTCATAATTGTGGGAAATTAAAATGCAAGAATTGCAGATTACATTCACCAATATATAACTTTACCCAGCTTTACTGTGAAAAGAGTCAATTCAGGCAAAAATTTCTGTAGTGCATATTTTTATTTTCTTCATTCTAGAACATGTACTTGTGTGACATTATGTGTTATAATGAAGAATAACATCTTTTCTAATAGACTTTCAGACTGCAGTATCAGTGAAGAAGGTTATAAAGCTCTGTCTTCAGCTCTGAGATCAAACCCTTCACACCTGATAGAGCTGGATCTCACAGGAAATGATCCTGGAGAATCAGGAGTGAAGCTGCTCAGTGATTTACTACAGGATCCAAACTGTCAACTCAACACACTGAGGTGAGACCTGATGAAATAATGCTGAATAAATTATATACATTTGAGTTATTTATATTATATTTTTCTAATAATTTAACGGCCTCGAGTCAATTATTTAGCTTATACTGCGGTTGCCACACCTAAAGACATCAATCAGATGATAGATTTAAAGGGATTCATCTGGTTTTTGTACTTAAATCACTGTTGTGAGTAGGATTATTTCTTCCGCATCTCATCCAATGCCTCTTTTGCTGGATCCAAAACATGATTTTAAAGCTGGTAATGGAGGCTTGAGCCTTTGATAGCATTCTAATGCAGTTATTAATGAAGTTATTAAAAAGAGAGGGAGAAAGACAGAGACACACAGAGAGAGAGAGAGATAGAGAGGGAGAGAGAGAGAGAGAGAGAGAGAGAGAGAGCTTGTGTGAATTAGGCTTCCTCTGTGCTTCCCTCAACAGTGTTCTTCAGCAGTGTCTCTAAACAGCTGTTATTACCTCGCTAATGAGAAATGTCATGTGTGTTTACTTTCAGAAAATCATCTGTCATGTTGTTGTTTTTGTTAGTCCTGTAACTTCTGTTATAACAGCTTTACTATATGTGAAGTGATATGAACTGTAATGAGGTTAAGAGAGCTGCCTGGAACTACGTTCACCGTGCGTTTCCCAGAAAATAATGTTTGTCAGCCAATCAGATTCAAGCATTCAGTGGCCCTGTAGTATAAATTATATTATATTATTACACTTATTCAGCCAGGTACACAATTTGTTGTTGAAAATTATCAAACATGAAAGATGAGATGCTGCAGCTGCTGTTGTTTTGATGATAAATGTCAGCACAGTTTAGTTGTGTTAAAAGTTACAGGTTAATCAGACATTTTGTGTCAGTAGATGTGCTGGTGTTTAGTAGTTTGGTGCCTCGATAGTTAAAATTTATGATTGTGGACATTTCTCATGAAACATATTCAGTGTGATTTATTATCCTGATTGTTTAGATGTTACTGAATGCACAGTACATTAATTTCCATCAAGCTCAGATTCACAACACTGTAGAGCTACTACAGCAGATCTATCACAGACCACAAACATGTGATGTGTGTCAGCGCAGTTTGGCTGTCTAACATCGGAGAGAGAGAGAGAGAGAGAGAGAGAGAGATTGCTTTTTTTTTTGGCTCACACTTTTCTTTTCCTAATTTTACAAGTGGCAAGTTACAAAAAAACAAGCAGTGTCTGATCACAGCCGGGTGTTCCCCGAGTCTGATGATCGCACGGGCATTACACACAATGTTAAACAGACCCGGGACCCGAGGTAATAGATTCGGACCCGACCTGGACCCGGCTGATCATTTAAAATATAGACCCGAACCCGTTCGGGTCGACGGGTCTCGGGTACACTGTGAAGACCTCTAGTCTGAAATAGATGTTGCTCAATCAGGACATTAAAATTATACACACCATAATTTATTCAGAGAATAACTGAATACAGACAGTACATACATGAAATTAAGCTATAATATATATAAAATATAAATTAAGCTTTTCATTTTAGTAAAGAACAATATTTACAGAAGCTATTGTATTATTCATTGTATATTCAAATCAATTTCTGATACTAATAAGTTCATATTTAATAATTCCTGAATAATTACGTAAATAAAGAAATGGGCTATATTTTGTGTTGGATCAAGTTACCTGTGTCATCAGTGCTGAGCACTGATTTTAGGTCAGCGGTTTGCATGTGACTCAATGGTGCTCTCTGCTGGTAGGGAATAGTAAGACGGCTGATCAAACACTTCTGAGGCTTCACTGCCTTTTGGCAGTATAGAATGTGATGAGTGATCCAGTCAAATATAGATCAGTGTTGTAGATCTACTACAGTAGATATATTACAGGCCACAAACATGTGATGTGTGTCAGGAGAGGATCAGTGATACACACACACACACACACACACACCTGTCTGACCCCTGCAGAATTACATCAGATAAATAAAACTATCCAGAGATGGTCTGAACCCATGGCACCTAATAACAAAAGAGATGTAACAAAAAAAACTCTTGGCCACTAGGGGCCGCCATAATTAGTACATGCCATTACTTAAAGCAAATAAAACTTCATGCACATTTAACACAGTGTTTGGTGAATTCTGCTTGATAATAATAGGAAGAGCCGGCATCAAAAGATCAACTAAATATGTCTCTATGAATGCTTAGCTGTCACAAGCTAGTTATCTCTTTGCTAACTTTCCTCATCTCCTGCTTAAAAGCCAGAACGATCTTCAGATTTTTGAGAATCATGATCTAGTGAGCTTCTGCCCCTGAGTTTATTTTAAGTTTACTTGTATCTTGCACATTGAATTGATTCCAGCTTCATCTTCTCTTCTGCAGGTTCTTGGGTCCTGCTGCAGATGAAGGCTGTCAGTATGTGACTGGAATTGTGGGTAAAAACCCGTTACTCCTGAGAGAGCTGAATCTGAGTGGACGTAAACTAGGAGACACAGGAGTGAATCAGATCTCTGCTCTACTGCAGGATAAACACTGTACACTCAACACACTGAAGTGAGTATCTTACATCATTTCACATGTTACATGACTAGTAATGTTATAGTCGTCTGTTTTAATTCTCATTTGAGTCTGACCTCACGTTATAAAGCTTGGAAGAGCCAGGACATTTTTAATATAACTCTGATTATATTTGTCTGAAAGAAGAAATTCATATACATGTAGGATGTCTTGAGGGTGAGTAAATCATGGAGTAATTTTCATTTTTGTGTGAACTATCCCTTTAAGTGCACAGGGGTTGGAGAAAATAATGTGAACACATTAGAAATATCCAGTATTTTATTAATGTGTTTACCATCGTTTGCCTTTAATACAGCTTAGAATAGATTCATACAACTTTTGAATAGACTTTCAATTAAATTCTGTCTCTAACTTCTGCTGTGACTGCTGAATGTGTTCATGTTTACTGACTACAAACTGAGGATTGAAGACTAATTAAAAAAAATTATATGTGTGTATGTGTATGCATGTTTCTATATTTAAATGTAATTTCATAAAGGCAGTCTGGTTTCCACTGTCACTTCTGGGTCTTCCTCTGGGACAACGGCCAGGGTTTTTTGGCCGACTGGGTCTCTGAGTTTAGGTTAGAGGAGGTTATGAATGAAGCTGGAGTTTCTCTGCGTCTGGAGAGCATCAGTGCCGAGGATCATTTCATAAAGTTAAAGACATTAATAATAACAGCTCAGAAGTCACTTTCAGACAGCAGCGAGTGTTTGAAATAACTTCTGTTTGAGATCTGATGTGGATTATGATCACCGTACAAGGCAGAAATATTTATAAGAGATAAAGACTATACACACTAGCCATTAACATTACCATAGTAAACATGGTAAGACCGCTTGAAGAAATCAGAGTCAGCTTCTCATTCAGACGATCACAATAGTGTATTATTTAGTGTAGTGTATAGTAACATGTTTTATCGGTCCTAACTCATCTACGCTCCATGTAAATCTTTAACAAAGCATGCAAACAAACGTCTGCTTTTATCATGTTTGTTTTGTGATCGCGCTGGTTCCAGTGACTTATCTATTATTAGTTTTCTGATAACTTCTTTGTCGGTGAAATGGAGTTGTGTGCCGTTGTTCCAGAGAGGCGTGTAAAGGGTGTTTTAATGAAGCGCTGAGGAGTTTCTGACCCGACGGTGGAAACACAGAGTGATTCTGGGCTCAGTGCTACAGGTCTGAATTATTATGAGACACTGACACGTCATCGAAGTATTAGTCCTTTACCACGTCACAAACTCATCAACACTGATTTTAGTAGATTTTAAACCTGGAAGACAAAAATATTGCACAAATCTCAAAATGAACTAGAATTGTTCAACAATTAAAATGAATGAATGCTAACATTGTCTTCTATGATGTGCAACACAAACACCTCTCATACAATCTCAGAAAAAGTAGTCTGGGGTTTCATGACCCTTTAAAAACTAACTTCTCATTACCATCACTGACTGTTACCTTGTTTATATATGTCAGAGGTCGCACGCCTCTGGAGCAACTAGGGGTTAAGTGTCTTGCTCAGGGACACATTGGTGTCTCACAGTGGATTCAAACCCGGGTCTCTCACACCAAAGGCATGTGTCTTATCCACTGCGCCTTCACCATATGTATTTGTAGATTTTTATATGTTCATATATTTTTGTATAGTTCATCTGTCTATATTCTTTACTAAACATGTTTGTGTAAGAAAGACTTGTAAAGTAAGTTGTTGTGTGATCGAACTTTTGAAAGTTCTGCTAATACAGCAGGTCAAAAACACAACCCAATATCCAATCATTTCAGTTAATAATAGCAAAAATACACAAACATTTCTCTTTTATCCAGTGAGACAGAACTGTTTTCATTGTGTTTATTAATGGGACACAACAGAATAGTTCTGTGCTGCTGTATCAGAACATATTCATAGTGTTTATTGATGCTTCATATCATCTCTCTGTCATCAAACACCAGATTAATGAATGTGTAACACAACTGAACAGAACCGGTCCAGACTGGGCTTTATTCTGTGCAGGCATTGTGTAATTATTTATTTACACACACACACACACACACACACACAGTGAACACACACACACACACACTCACACACACACACTCACACTCACACACACTCACACACACACACACACACTCACACTCACACACACACACACACACCCCTGCGGCGCTGAGGAATATTTGGGGTTCAGTTCTTGCTCGAGGGTCTCATCTCAGTCAATCACCGGAGATCACAGTAATCAGTTCATTAATGGACCAAATTATTATTTTTTTTATTCACTCAGACATGTACAGTAAAGAATGACAATAGCAAAAAAAAGTTACAAATGTCTTTAGGTAAATTGTAATTCAGAAACAGAATTTTCTTGATTTCTCACATTTAAACTCAATTTTCACATTTAATGTTATTTTAAGTAGTTCTGTAGTTCATCCTGTGTCTACTTTGTTCATCTTTTGTCTTCTGTTTTTCTTTATGGTCACATAATGAGATTTTTGGCAATGTTTTATTAATTATTGCACTGTATGGTGTTTACTCATGATTAATTTAATTCACAGATGAACATAACGTGTCTGATTCATTGTGTTTTCTCTTTCTGTCTTCAGTCTGCGTTATTGCAGTATTACAGAGAAACAGTGTCTCGTCCTGACTTCAGCTCTGAAATCAAACCCATCACACCTGAGAGAACTGAACCTGAGCTGGAATAAACTACTAGGAGACTCTGGAGTGAAACACCTCAGTGATCTACTGATGAACACACAATTCAAGCTGGAGAAACTAGAGTTAGTATCATTATACTCTACAGCAGTTACAGTCAGATTGATTTATCAGGATACATAATTATTTCCAAAAATGAATGTACCCTTGTGATCTTTAATGAAAATAACTATCACTTTCTCTCATAAACACATCTCTTCTCTCATCTGATGATGTGAAGGAGGGAAAACCTGTCAGTCTCATGAGATCACAGCAATAGCAAACAATTATCAGCTTTTCATCTAAAATTAATTCCTGACCTGCAGTTTTGTTTTTGTTTTAGTTTATGGCTGTTTAATGATTTATTTACTTATATTTTTTTCAGGTTTTATTTATTGCAGTGTATGGTGTTAACACATGATGAATTACTCACACATGAACATAACGTGTCTGATTCATTGCGTTTTCTCTTTCTGTCTTCAGTCTGTGGAGATGCAGTATTACAGAGAAACAGTGTCTCATCCTGACTTCAGCTCTGAAATCAAACCCATCACACCTGAGAGAACTGAACCTGAGCGGGAATAAACTACTAGGAGACTCTGGAGTGAAACACCTCAGTGATCTACTGATGAACACACAATTCAAGCTGGAGAAACTAGTGTTAGTATCATTATACTCTACAGCAGTTACAGTCAGATTGATTTATCAGGATACATAATATATTTCCAAAAATGAATGTATCCTTGTGATCTTTAATGAAAATAACTATCACTTTCTCTCATAAACACATCTCTTTTCTCGTCTGATGATGTGAAGGAGGGAAAAGGTTTTTCCTGGGTCAAAATGGGTCTTCGGTGGTGGCTGGCCGACATGGTCATCCACACACAGCAAAGAGTACCCTAGATCCACAAGCCCAATATTGACAATAAATGTTACATTTAAAATAAATAAAAAAAAAAACAGTTTTTTTTA
This sequence comes from Carassius carassius, assembly GCF_963082965.1. NCBI lineage: Eukaryota > Metazoa > Chordata > Actinopteri > Cypriniformes > Cyprinidae > Carassius > Carassius carassius. The sequence goes on along the minus strand of NC_081775.1, from coordinate 33,044,903 downwards.
TACTATTTATTCATAAAAAAACGATCACTGTCATCCTTTCTTGCCCTCTTCGCAAAAAAAGCTGGGATTTTTCCACGACTGGCTTTCATAGTTTAAAAAGATAAAATCCTTTTTTTGATAGACCTGATAATTATTTTAGTATAATCATATCAATGAAAAACGTAGCATTTAATGGTGTAATAGTGTATTTTTTTCCATATAAAATTAGCAGCTAGCTAGTAACAGCTAGCTTTGTGCTTTGATCTATTTTCATCTCACTCCAGTGTAACGTTAAACTAAATGATTTTATAGGTAATTTACTACACATTGTCATAGGCCTATACATACTGTGGATTATTAAGGCTAAATTTGACTAAACACTCTTGCTAAATGGGGTAAGCACACTTACTTTCTCATTTCAGATCTGTATGTTCTTTTAAGAAGTAATGATTCGGCTCAAATGAGTCATTAGGTCGCGAATCGGACTTTAGCCGACGTGTTGTGTGGGAATCCTGGCTGTTAGGACATCACGAAAGATTTGTCAACGCGCACAAAACACAGAACTGGATAGATTTTTTTAGAAGAGTGCGGAGGGGCGCTGTGCTCGTTCTCTCCGTCAGTAGCCTGCTTCACTCACAAAACCCAGTGTATGGTGTTAACACATGATGAATTACTCACACATGAACATAACGTGTCTGATTCATTGTGTTTTCTCTTTCTGTCTTCAGTCTGAGTAGATGCAGTATTACAGAGAAACAGTGTCTCATCCTGACTTCAGCTCTGAAATCAAACCCATCACACCTGAGAGAACTGAACCTGAGCTGGAATAAACTACTAGGAGACTCTGGAGTGAAACACCTCAGTGATCTACTGATGAACACACAATTCAAGCTGGAGAAACTAGAGTTAGTATCATTATACTCTACAGCAGTTACAGTCAGATTAAAGATTACTGTTTACTTTCAGGAAAAGAGAAAGATGTGACATGTGGCCAAATATAGTGTCCCATACTCTGAACATGTGCTCTGCATTTAACACACACACACACACACAAACACACACCGTGAACACACACACACACACACACACACACACAAACACACACCGTGAACACACACACACACACACACACACACACACACACACACACACACACACACACAGACATGAGTGACCATCGCAAAAAAAGTTTAAAATGTCTTTAGGTAAATTGTAATTCAGAAACAGTTTTCTTGATTTCTCGCATTTAAACTCAGTTTTCACGTTTAATATTATTTTTAAGTATTTCTGTAGTTGATCCGATATCTTAATCTACTTTAATCATTTTTCTTCTGTTTTTGTTTATGGTCACATAATGAGGTTTTTGGCAATGTTTTAATTATTACACTGTATGGTGTTAACACATGATGAATTACTCACACATGAACATAACGTGTCTGATTCATTGTGTTTTCTCTTTCTGTCTTCAGTCTGTGTGGATGCAGTATTACAGAGAAACAGTGTCTCATCCTGACTTCAGCTCTGAAATCAAACCCATCACACCTGAGAGAACTGGACCTGAGCTGGAATGAACTACTAGGAGACTCTGGAGTGAAACACCTCAGTGATCTACTGATGAACACACAATTCAAGCTGGAGAAACTAGAGTTAGTATCATTATACTCTACAGCAATTTATTATTTGCTGAAATAAAAACAAATGTTCCCTTTATCTAAATGATATATATAAAATTATATTCTTTTTATATAAAAACCTATTTAAAATATATATTTTTAATTAATACATTTTATACATTTACAAAATATCATAAATCCTTCAAAAAGACTACATAAATGTGGAGTAAAAACATTAATGAACTGAGTAAAATTACATAAAAAAATATAGAGCCCAAACAGCACGAGTGTCGTCCCCAAACGAACAGCACATAAGAGTTCAACAAAACACTTTATACTCAATATCTCATGATGAATGTGTTCACATTATATTTGTGAAAGATTCTTCATCTTAATGATGTGTTTGTAAGATGATCTCTCTTCCTCTGTTTGTCTCTTTCTAGTCTTTATTTCTGTGGCATTACAGATGTTTCTTCTTTAACTCAGTCTTTGACAAACACAAAAGCTCTGCAGTTTCTAAAACAGCTTGATCTGAGTTATAATAAGATTGGAGACTCAAAGCAGAAGCTCATTGATGTGCTACGAGACTCAAACTGTAAACTGAGGTGAGTAAACTTCACTTTGTGATATTAAAGAGATTCATTTACCTCTGATATGTGAACAAATATATACTTTCAGATATTAGTGAAAAGAGTTGATCAAATGATCATCAAGCTTTATTTCAAAGGGTTTGTGTCAGAATGAAATGTAAAGTTGATAAAAATGTTGAACACAAAGGAGGAAAGAGAAGAAAAGCAGACTGTCACAGCTTTCTACAGCAACAGCTGCTTTATTAATGAGATCAGTAATAGTGAATCATTAGAGTTTGAAATAGATTTGTTCAGATTGTAGGAAAACGCTGGTAAAATCAGAGCAGATTCAGCTTCAGCTCACAGTCGTCCAGCATCACATGATCAATGTCTCTGTCTCTTGTGTGTTTTTACTTTGACAAGCAACACGTCACATTACTTTACACTTACTTTCTGTAAGAGATAATGTACCTCCAGCCGCTTGTTATCACAGAATAAACCCGACAGGGTGATCAGGACTTGTGTCCTCCTGAAGAGACTTATTCTGTGATAACATCCGGCTGCATCTGCATTATCACACTTATTATATGCTTTCTTGACACACAAGTGAAGAATTAGACACAATTTAGATTCAGCTAAACACTTCTGCTCAGTTAGCAACAACTTTGATTACAGGATTTTAATGTAACTTTTTACTGTGATTGAAATATAGTAACTAATTAATACTTTATTCCACTGAACTCTGATTATCTTCTCTTCTGTTCAATCTTAGAGTATAGAAGGAGTTAAATCACCAGAAGCTGATAAATGCTGTGTATCATAAAGTGAAGTGATCTTGAGAGGAGCAGTAAACATCAGCTGAAGATCCACAGAAGAGCTTCACTACTGTGTCTATGAGGAGAAATAAATGTGTGATAAATGTGTAAATGTGATCCATACAGGTGAAGAGACTCAGACTTTACAATCAAATAATGCAGCATGTGTGTTAGAAACATGATATTGAATGATTAATGTTGCTTTAGTATTCAAGCAGATGATCATTGTGTTTAATGTAAAGCTGGAACAGAGGAGGAAGAAGCTCAGATGAGTCTGTCTGGCTCTTCAGTTTAATAATATTTCTATTAAACTCATTCAGAATGATTCAGATGTTTAAATGTGATTGTCAAGTGCAGCACTTAAATGTGTCAAAAGATATAAAGCAAATCTACAATGTGTGAAACTTATCTCATGTTTTCTACACATTGTTATTCTATTTTTAGTTTATATTTAGTTGTGTGTGTGTTGTTAATGTACAGATATCCAGTATATAGTCTTTGTTCTGTGGATGGAGTCTCTCCTTCATCAAATCAACTAAACATTTTCACAAGTTAACAGCATTTGTGTCTTTCACTCTCCTCTAAATACTCAAACACATTCAGTCTTTTTAACACTTTTATATTTTCATGTAATAAAAAGCTACATACAGTTAAAAGCAACTACTTTGTTTGAAAAGTTTACTTGTCTGTGTTAAATATTATTGAAGCAACATAAGCAGTTTCTCGAACTTAAATATAGTCTAACTTGTAGACATGAAACATAAAGCATAAATAGCTAATGTATAATAACAGAAATGTTCCCATTATACGTACAGCAGGTAAAATAAGTCAGCATTTTTCTCAGTTAATATATTTCTGAAGGTGCTGTTTACATCATGTCGGTAACAATCCAAGAAATACATTCATACAAAGAAATCAAATCAGATGAGTTCAGAAATTAAGATCTGTGTAATAAAGTAGTTCACTGAATGTAGAGTATAAAGATAAAAACTTTCAGAAATGATTTAGAAAATATCAGAAATAATCCTGTAAATCAGATAAATCTGCTGCAGATTTGTGAGTGAATTCACTTCTTGTGAAAATACTACACTGATTTTAAATAGAATAAGATTTACTGCTGTATGATTAGCTCTAGTTATATTTTTAACAGTAATTCATAAATGAAAACACTTCAAAACCAACAGCTTTTATGAATTCAGTGTGTTTATACATATGCAATAGTAAATCTAAGCAACTTATGGGAGATATTGAAGAACATTTCAGTCATAGTACAGAGTCAGCTCTTTTGAGGACACAGCTCTGCTACAGAACCTGAAAATATTAAATAAATCTAAAACATATTAATAAATGTTTTTTGAGAAGCAAATCAGCATATTATTATGATTTCTGAAGATCATGTGACACTGAAGACTGGAGGAATGATGCTGAAAATACAGCGGAGCATCACAGAAATGTCATTTTAATAAAAATATTTCACAATATTACTGTTTTTGCTGTATTTTGGATCAAATAAATGAAGGCTTGGTGAGCAGAAGAGATTTCTTTAAAAACATTAAAAACCTTACACAGACAGTTGAGTATCTAGAGTACAGTATGCACAGTGTGTAGTGTGTCATTTAGGATTTCATCTGGATATAAATTAAATCCAAGCAATGGCCATTTAGCTTAATTAATGAATCTAAATGAAACCGTCAATTGAACAAATGAATTTAATGAACTTTGATGCTTGAGCAGCAAATTATATTAGTATGATTTCTTTTTATTTTCAGATAGAGAGCAGACAAACAACTATGACTGGGACTGTCATACACATAACATTATAATGAGGACACTATTATAATAAAACGCTGTGAATGTTTAGAGTTGAGTTGTCGTGTTTCTGCTCGTTGTTGTGTGTAGATCGCTTCCACAAAAGGATTCATTCAGAGACACACAGACACGTTCACTTCTGCGTTCAGGGGATTCTGTGCAGATGGATATAAGTCTAATATTAACGTTATGCTGTATAAATAACGAAGCGTATAATATAAGAGATAAATGAAGAGTTAAATCCCGTTTATTATAAACCTGCTATCAGATGCTTCATTAGTGGCCGGGTTTCTCGACAGCGATTGATCTGAGAGTTTAAGAGCGTTTTCTGAGTCATTTTACGATCTTTCGTTATTGATCCACGTGTTTCCCAGAAATGCACTTAACAAAATCGCAGTATCTGTGCTTTAAGAGCTGCTTAGAGTCGCTGTCCGTTTGTCAAGTGCTGAAATCTCATCTCAAAACTCGGGTTTATCTTTACAACAATACCCTTCACAAGGCATTTGGATGAAGAAAAAAAAAAGGGGATAAAGATCGACCAAACTTGTAAATTCATCAGCAGTCAAGTGATCTCGGTCGAGCTTACACTCGGGGCTTTTCCATCACTTCTGATGGGAATCATTGACTAGCTGAAGTGATTTTCTCTCAATCCAGGCCGATGAGACACTGATATTGCTACACAGTGTCATCTTGTGCTTCGGCTGTGCTACATTGATGCCAAAAGCACCGTACAGGAGAGTTTTTTTGTTTGTTTGTTTATTCCCCTGGGTTCAACTACACTAAAAGAGCGTCTTGCTGTCATCCTTCCAGAGGATCAGAAGGTAAACTCATCTCCCAAGCGTATGATGGATCCAGTGATGAGGAGTGACACTGCAGGTGTTCAGAGGAAGATGAAGATGTGGACCCAAATGCCCATTACATCCACTGCTACACATGGAAACATATCGTTCTGGTTTCAAAGTGTAACGCTATGAAAAACATTGCGGTTTATATCTATTTATATGTGTGTGTGTGTGTAAAGTTCTCTAACTTGCTCTATTCTTTTTTTATTCAATCTGTTTTCTTTTTATTTATTATATTATTTAAAAGCCCATGCTTCGTGTACTGTGTTAACCTAACTGAGACTTGTTATAACACTTATATACCATTGCTCTTTTTGTTGTTTTGATTGCTTCCACCGTCCTCATCTGTAAGTCGCTTTGGATAAAAGCGTCTGCTAAATGAATAAAGGTAAACGTAAATATCTCACCACTCTAACAAATTTTGGGTGTACTTAGCAGGGGCTATTGTGTCTTTAGGGTATATTGTACTTATTGTCATTATGGATATTTGTACGCTTATTTTCATTTCGACATCTTAATGAACACTTACACAATTTGTCTTCGTTTGAGTAGCTAACGTTACTCGACGGTCACATTTAAGTTTTCACCGCTTACACTCACCAAAAACACCTGAAACCTGTAACTCTGTCATAATTAGGTTAGTTAAAAATACAAAAATTTAATGCCTGACACCTTTGTAACTGACTAAAAACCGATGTTTAAGCTTAACAAATGACAGAGGCACTGTGCCTAAAACTGCGAACACAAACATCACTAACTTAAATGAGCAAAATACAATAACCACCAATATGTGTTCACACAGTTAACTTTATTTAGATGATTCAGCATTAACTTAAATGAACAGATGATAATGATCTCCAATATGTGTTCACACAACACATTTATTTAGATGATTCACGGAAATAAAATGACTCTTGAGTTGTTAGAAGAAAAAAAATGTGTACTGACATAACTGCGAAAATGACTTAAGGGCCCTATGAATCGGTTCATTGAACCAAACTGTCCAAATGAATCATTTTCAGAAGTGAATCGGACTTTGCATCAGTAAAACAGATCACAAAAAAGAGATTTGCAAAGGTGTATGATGGGTATTGTAGTTCCCTGACCTGAAGATCTACATAGCTTGAATGAGGTATTAGTTAAATGTATTAAATTGAACCCCTTTGTAAAACAAAAACATATAATACATATAATAACAATAAATAACTGTTAACACATATTTAGACTAAACGACTATATTCAAGAATAATACGATATACTGTACATGTGCTAAAACAGGCTAAAATAGGGTTGGCTATGCTGTAATGGAGCAACCGTTGTTATGTTATCTTGTGAACCATTGGGATTCGTGTGTCATGAAACCAAATAATTGTCTTTATCTTTAGAAAAAGACAATCGTGTCCTGCTGCTGTGGTCTGAATATCCAGTCTGTCTTCATCAGGAAATGATGAAGACCCATCATCAGACCCCGTTCTGGAGGTTGTGTGTATGTTTGTTTATTTTACAGACATATTTCATTATAAAACTAGGTAAGCAGGGCCTTGTAATGATATGGTAAACATGTCATAAGTCGGTCAATCGTGCATCCAGAGTTTATCTTACTACATCTCTATAATAAATTTCTGCAATGGCTATACTTGTCACGGTGCTTTCAAGTCGGGGTCTGGTGGTTGTTTTAGGAGCAAACCCTTGTTTGCCAAACTAGTGTTAAGCGATACTGTCCGCATTTTTAAAGTTAAAGAGGATAATGAACACTTTCACAATCTATTATTGTCAGAATGCATAATCAGTGTTAGGGATCAACTAGTTACATATAGCTAAATTATATCATTTGATTACAAAAATAAAATGTAATCAGTTACAGTCACAGAAAAATAATTAAATTGCGGTTAATTATGAAAATGTTACATCTGAATATTTTTTCACACACGTACAGATTTAATTAATATATTTCGTAAACCACCTTAACTAACTCTAACTACTCTATGTATTTAATCTCCAAGCAAATCTGATTTTGTGGTGGTTGTGCTTTAAAATGAAATCACGATCACAATCCTAATTTAAGTGATGAAGGATTTTGAAAAGTCAGACAGTCATTAGCTGTTGAGCACTCTAATGTTAACCCGTCCTGTTTACACATTTCAAAAGATTAACGGTTAAAAACATTACAAGTCATAAACATGTAATCAAATGTTATCAGTTACATTACTTTTTTAAAAGAAATTTATATAGTTGCGCAACCTTTTAGATTTTAAATAGGTTCATTTGTGATCTATAACCTATTGCAAAGTTCATAGTAACTTCCCCAAAACTGTGCGTAAAATAAATCCCCCCCCCCCCCCCAAGGTCTCAGTAACAGCTAAACGTTAAAACAAAAACTTAAGGTCTTTGTCGGCAGTTTTGTGAGGAATGTGTGTGAAAACCGCGTGGTTTGAAAGAAAAATGTTTTAGCTTATATATGTGATTTTACTACAAACTATAAGCAATCTAACTAAGAAACCTAATATGTTTTTATTTATTTTTTATTTTCCAACCAAACCGGTTGTTCGAAGTTAAAAAGTCATAAGAATGTTTATTGTGTTTTGAAAAGAAAGTAAGTTATGATATATAAATAATATATTTTTTATTGTTTAACATCAACCACAATGCGTTTATGTATTTCTTCTGCTTCATGTATACAAAAGTTACCCTACACACACATTCAAGAGAAATGCATAAACTCAGTTGTTTTAAACAATCTAAACCAACTAGTCTGTCATTAAAAAAAAAACTCTTAAATTTTTTTCTTCACGCATCTATTTTCATCTGTCTCTGGACTCTTGCTAAAAACATTTGAGTGCTGACATGAATCCTACATGAAAGCTAAAAAATAATACTTTTTAAACTATTTTAAACATCATGGTTATGATTGTATGGTTGTGTTTGTGTACTTGTTTGCATTCTCAGTACATCTATGTTGAGGTTGGAAGATCTATGGGTTAATAAAAATAATAAATGTAATTAAAATAAAAACTAACGATATATATATATATATATATATATATATATATATATATATATATATATATATATAAAACACCCTGTCTTGTTAATCCTAACATTGGGATGTATGACTGGATGGTTTTGGCGGTTAAATGACAACACCAGACGCCGGACACAGTCACGTTTCGATGCACAACTTGAGACGATATATTTCTTTCCTGTTATATTGTTAAATGGGGATACTTTTAACTACATATGTCTGGTTTATTTACTAGATAACACGACATAAGCGCGGGAGAAGGAAAGTATGTGTGTGTGTGTGTGTGTGTGTGGGTGTGGGTGTATTGAGACTTGAAAAAAGCAAGGTAGACTACGCTTGTTTGTTTGTGTATGTGTACCTGTTTGAGTGTATATTTGTATTTGTTTGATTACATGTTCATGTTTTCTGTATGTTTAAATTTGTATCTGTGTGTGTGTGTGCGTGTGTGTGTGTGTGTGTGTGTTTATGATTGTATGGTTGTGTTTGTGTACTTGTTTGCATTCTCAGTACGTCTATGTTGAGGTTGAAAGATCTAGGGGTTAATCAAATTATAAATGTAACTAAAATAAACTAAATTAATTCGAATTAAACTACATTTTTCTATGGTCTGACTTGTTAAAAGATTTCACATCCTTTTGACCAGTAGATGAACTTTCAGCTAAACTTACTATCCAGGTCTAACCCATAAAAGTTGAAATTGTCACCCTTTGATCACGGAAAACATCAGAACCCCCGGAAAACTAATTAGATTACAGTTGAGTTGCAAACCCCCCCCCCCCCTCCAAAAACCAAACCTTTAGATGTTTTAAAGTCTGACATGGTCGTAAAAGTTAACACAAAGACACCAGACGCGTTTCTACGCACTACTAGAGATGAAATATTTAGCCTTTCCTGTAATGTTGTAAAAGTTTCTTTGGCAAGAAAAGCCCATCTTGACATATCACATTCATTCCTGTTTAATATTTGTGTTTGCCTAAACGCATGTTTTAATTGATATAGCAATGATATAGCAATGATAGAAGTTAATATTGACAACATAAAAGACGTATTCAAGGGTTTAGACTACTAAAGTATGTGTGAGTGACTTATTAAAATTAAATAAAACAACACTTTTTCCAACAAGGAATTTTGTTGAGATTAAAAAATTAAATCATATATGTAAACCTAATTTTATAGTTAAAACATCGGTCTAATATTAAAACCAGGTAGAATGTTTTCATCGAATGAGAACTGATGTGTTGTTATTAAAAACATTTCTTTGTTTAATTCTTTTAACATACATTTAAGCCTTTGCGACCAACGTTATTAGGGTGGTTGGGGAAGTGTTAGTGTGTGTTTTTTATTTTTTATTTGATGCTTTAAACATTAAAAACATAAAGACGTCCATTACTGGTAGATTTACAAATACGGTCTGAGATTACACTCAATTTTTGTTCACACTCTGTACATCATAAAACAAAATAAATGTAAAATATATAAAACAACACTTAAGAAAAAAGAAAAATATAATGATAAAGAAAATGTAGTGGGGAGTAACAGATTTTCACATTAAGAAACCAAAGTCCTCTAATGAAGAATACAAAAGTCTTGGTTTGGGACTTTTCATGCCTTTTAACGCCCCCAAATACATCACAAATTCCACTTTAAATGTAATTTTATTAATACGATTCGGGAGGAGCGCGTCAGATACTTAGCCTAATCAACACAGGTGGACCATAATCAAGTAATCATTCCCATAGTATAAATATCGCTGACTTACCTCTATCCATTGACGGTTTATCAGCATGATGGTTCGCTTCGTCCGTCATTTTACCACAGACCCAATTTTCGTACCAACGAAGAGAGCTACACAGGGGATTTATAAGACCTGCTGCTGCTTTTCTCGGACCCGAGATCATTTCTACCCAGCCAAACACGGCCGTTGAGCAGCATTAAGCGTCATCGCGACAGCTGCTCTCCTCGCCAAGCCACACGTCGTGGCCAATAGACCGCGCAAGCTCCGAGCTCGCCTTGCTCGACACAACAATCGTGCCGCCCGAGACCGAGCCCTCCCCGAGCGCTGGATTGCAGCAGAAAGAACCCAACCAGCACGGGTCGAACCCCAGTTCTCACCGCGGCTCAGCCTTTCACCCCGGCGTACCGGCCGAGTGGCAGTTTGAGGCCGCTTCCTCTAGCGGCGCAGACCGCGCGACGTTAACCAATACATTTTCAGGCGAAGACGCTAAAAACAGGTTCTTCTTTTTCTTCATTGGATTTTTACGGCAGTTGGCATCCAAAGTGTTGCATCTAAAAGCAGGTTCGCGGCAAAAGTTTGTTAAACGACGTCATGACGCAGTTCCGTCTTCTTCTGCTAGTGTTTTATGGCGGTTTTGGCAAACCAGCGTAAAGGTGCATTACCACCACCTGCTGATCTGGAGTGTGGATTGCGCATAGATTTGGACTACAGATACAAACGTTCCGTCGGACGAAGGTGCCACTTAACCACGAAGCAAAGGCATTACATTCGCCTTACCGCGCACGTTTAAACCTCACGGAAATGATACAGACATAAGTTCCATGAAAAAAAAAAAAAAAAAAAAAAAAAAAGCTCGTAAGTCTCTGGATAAAAGAGTCTCTGCTAAATGCTTAATTTAATTTTAAATTTTAATTTCTATGCAAGTTTTCTGGTAGGACCAAATCATTTAGGGACCTATTTCACCATTCACAGGTGTGATCACTCAAAATTCATCTAAAACGTATCCGCTATAGTGTTTCAACGCAGGATAGCAAGTGTGAGTAAAATAACTGTCGGCTTTTAAAGTCCACATGAAATCAAAATTGACTATTTTTACTTTGTTTGCCTAAATTGATCGTTTTGTGCTGAACAATTCATCCATGCGAGCCAATCCACACAAAAAAAAAAAAAAAAAAAAAAAAAAAAAAAAAAAATTCTGCCTTCATAATCTTTAATCAAAATCTGAAAATGCCCCCCCCCCCTCTGCATTGGAGGACCTTCACTGATGATGTAGGCTTGAGGAATTTGGTGTCTGCTTAATCCATAACCACGCCCCTCAAACTGACACTGACAGGCTGCCTGTGTGTAGCGAGCATTGACAGCGTGTGAAAGGAGAGATGGCAAGGAGGTGCATTTTTGTAAATGATCCTCGGTGTGTTCCTGTTCTCATCTTCCTTTTCCTGCTGAAACTAAATTGTGGTGATTCAGGTGGCGAGTAATCCTCAACAATCCTCGAATTAAACACCTACTTATCTAGATCTAATCAGGTGCTAGTTGGAAAATAAGCCACGCCCACTACTTTCCTCATTTATTATTCCGTTTCTCTCGGAAATACGTCACAACACTGGAGAAAAGTCGTTTGCAACTTCCGTTTCACGGGGACTTTAAGGACCGTAATACGAAAAAACTGGCAAATAAACATCTTTAGAAACCACTTGGAAGCGAATAGCACATAACTGCCATTAACCCATTTGCTTGCAAGCATCGCCAACCGCCCCAGTTTATTATCGTTCATTTTCACAGCACGTTAAACATCACTCCATTACTTGATCTGGATAAACCCGGCATCAATTGAAAGCCAATTGACCAATATTTCGATAAAACATCATTTCAGTGACAGTTATTAATTATGTCAGGAAAACGATTCCTATTCCTGAACGGTAAACGTCGAAGTGTTAGCTCGTGGACAAATGTTGATCATGGATCTAGTCAGAAAGAATCATGAGCAGAAACATCTTTATTTTGGGTATGTAATTTCTGTCTCCATGTCAAAAATGGGGGGTGACTGGTAAGGGGTTAATGTTATTGCTGTAATCATGTCTTTCGGTACAACGTCTTACAAGACTAAACATACTTCATCGTTTCCAAAAGCCTCTGTTTCCACAGTCCATACTACAACGTGAAAACAGCGTTCCAAACGTATCCGCTCGGGAAACAGTCTAAAGAGCCCGGAGGCCAAACGAGAGGAAAGATGCTTTTCCAACAGGAACCTAATAATGTGGACAAGGCTTGAGGAATTGTCAAATCAGGCAACCAATTGCTGAGCTGGTGACACGGTAGGCTACCCATTCATTTTTAGCTTGCCCCATCAAATGTTACTAACCTTTTTTTTTTTTTACTCTTCCCACAGCCAACATCTACAGCAGCCGAAGCAAGTAGCCTTGCACGTACATCCTCACTGCCGCAGCAGTGTCTGCTCCCGCAGGGGCCTTTCCTATACCTCCTCACTGCCGCAGCAGTTACTGCTCCCGCAGGAGCCTTACCTGTACCTCATCACTGCCGCAGCAGCGTCTGCTCCCGCAGGAGCCTTTCCCGTATCTCCCCACTGCCGCAGCAGTGTCTGCTCCCGCAGGAGCCTTCCCTATACCTCCTCACTGCCGCAGCAGTGTCTGCTCCCGCAGGAGCCTTTCCCGTATCTCTCCACTGCCGCAGCAGTGTCTGCTCCCGCAGGAGCCTTTCCCATACCTCCTCACTGCCGCAGCAGTGTCTGCTCCCGCAGAAGCCTTCCCTATACCTCCCCACTGCCGCAGCAGCATCTGCTCCCACAGGAGCCTTTCCCGTATCTCCCCACTGCCGCAGCAGTGTCTGCTATCGCAGGAGCCTTTCCTATACCTTCTCACTGCCGCAGTAGCGTCTGCTCCCGCAGGAGCCTTTCCTGTACCTCCTCACTGCCGCAGCAGTGTCTGCTCCCGCAGGAGCCTTTCCTATACCTCCCCACTGCCGCAGCAGTGTCTGCTCCCGCAGGAGCCTTTCCTATACCTCCCCACTGCCGCAGCAGTGTCTGCTCCCGCAGGAGCCTTTCCTATACCTCCTCACTGCCGCAGCAGTATCTGCTCCTGCAGGAGCCTTTCCCGTATCTCCCCACTGCCACAGCAGCGTCTGTTCACACGCAAAAAAAAAAGAAAAAAAAAAAAAAAAAGTAATACTAATAATTTCCGCTTCTAGGTATGCCAGGCATCCTAGGTTGCGGTGACAGCATCATGTATCGACAATAGCCAAGACGATATTAGGCCCATTCTCCAATCAACTTTTTTTTTTTATTATTATTATTTTTTTTAATTATAATTATCAGGCGGCCTACCATAATTCGGCCATCAAACCGCTCCGTTATCCCATCTCAGCACTGCACTTCACGCTCGCCCGTGCTGTCAAAGGATGACGTGAGCCTGCAGGTGGCAAATGGTGCAAAAGGTGCAGATATAAGGTATTCCATCGTACTTTACCAGGTAAATCCGATACGTGCCACATTTTAAAGGAGCTCTCACTAACGGAGTTTAATGCCACAGTTACATTAGAATGCATCTCATTCTGGTCTCAGGGGCGGCGCGTCGGTCCCATCATGAGGCATGTGGTCCGGAGCGCGTATGACCATGGGCATCATTTCAACCGAACTCACTCCAAATATATGAACTTACCGGTTTTTGAATACCTTATATTTAAGGCATTTGTTTACGTCCATATTAGGGTTAAATCGTTGGACTTTAAATGGAATCTACTATAGTTAAAAAAAAAAAAAAAAAAAAAAAACTTATGAAAAATAATTTCACTGGGCAAGCGAGATGACAATAGTGCCGACTACATGAACTAGCAGTTTTAAATATAGTATTTTATATTTAATGCCAGTTTATCAGTACGTCCAAAAAATATATATATTTTTTTTCGATTATTGGTGATTCCATAGGCTTTTTCGTGCATCTGCATGGTTAAAATGGCAAATAGTAAGCTCAGACAAGTATAATGAATCTTTCTCTTACTCCACCCATGCACGATTACATCGTCGATATGTACCATCGATCTCATGTGCTGACAATATGACAATACGACAACGACCACATTGCTGATACACGGCACCTATTTGGGGTACACTGGCACAGGAAATCCTATTTATTTTTGCACGCTTAATTTCGAATACAATGACTGCAACAAGATTTTTCGGACTCATTATCGGAAGCAGCTTATTGGATTTGCTAAACAATTATTCAAGTAAGCCTCAAAGCGTCTATTCTCGTAGACAACCAAATCCTCCTCAGTATCGAACTCCCTGTCAGGCGCTGCAAGAGTGCTCCCGGTTGAGCCAACCTTTGCCTTCTTCGTTCAACTATCAGCAAAGCTTACTCGTATGACATCGTGAGTATTAAACTCCTGTCAGGCTTTCCCGCTTAAGCAATCTTGGACTTTCCATCCGACCACCAGCGAAGCTTACCCGATTAAAAAGCTAGATTAACCCCAAAAAAAAAAAAAAAAAAAAAAAAAACACCGGATGCCGGCCATAACCTCCCGGCCAGATAACCTTACCTTTTCGATCCTATGACCAGCGAGGCTTCTCTCTTCGATGACAGGAGCTTGAGCTCCCATCGGATGCCGACGAGAGCCTCCCGGCCAGACAACCTCACCTTTTCCATTCTGCGGCCAACAAGGCTTACCCGTTCGTTGCCTGGAGCTCACACTCCCTTCGGACGTAGGTAAAAGCCCCTGGCTACCTGTTTTGCCATTCTGTCTTACGTACGGAGAGGTTTACCCATCCAATGCACGGAGTCAGGGCTCCCATTGAATGTAGGTGAGAGCTTCCCGGCTAGACAACCTTACCTTTTCGTCCTTTGGCCAGCGAGGCTTAACCGTTCGATTCCGGGAGCTAAGCTCCTGTCGGCCGAAGGTAAGAGCCTCCCGGCCGGACAACCTTTTCCGTCCTTCAGCCAGAGAGGTTTACCCGTTCGATTCCTGGAGCTAAGCTCCTATCGGACGTCGGTCAGAGCCTCCTGGCTAGACAACCTGACCTTTTCCATCCTTGGCCAGCGAGGCTCACCCGTTCGATGAGAGTGCTCCCATCGGACGCTGGCGAGAGCCTCCTGGCCAGCCAATCACGACCATTCCGCGTGGTCTAGGTTACAAAACCTACAAGCAAGCCGTTCGATGCCGCAGGCACCAAACACACAAATAAACCCTCCCTCCTTCCTACGGTCGCCAAGGCTTACCCGTCTCTTGCCGTGAGTAGCAAACTCCCATAAGACGCTGACGACAGCCTAACGACCACACAAACTTACCTTTTCCATCCTACGGCCTGCGAGGCTCACCCAGTTGTTTTTGGGGAACAGGAAGTCCCCGTTGGATGCGGACAAATGCCTCCTGGCCACCCAT
This sequence comes from Carassius carassius, assembly GCF_963082965.1. Classification (NCBI taxonomy): domain Eukaryota; kingdom Metazoa; phylum Chordata; class Actinopteri; order Cypriniformes; family Cyprinidae; genus Carassius; species Carassius carassius. Next base: position 33,029,125 of record NC_081775.1, on the reverse strand, counting down.
CGTTACCTTTTCTGTCACACATCCGGAGAGGCTTACCCGTTCGATGCGTGTGCTCCCTTCGGACGCCGGCGAGAGCCTCCCGGTTAGACAACCTTACCTTTTCCTTTTCTATGGTCAGCGAGGCTTACCCGTTCGATGCGCGTGCTCCCTTCGGACGCTGGCGAGAGCCTCCTGGACAGACTTGCTTTACGTTTCCACTCTACGGTCGGCGAGGCTTACCCGTTCGATGCGTGTGCTCCCTTCGGACCGGTAACAGTCTCTCGGCCACGCAACTTCCCTTTCCATTTGACGGTAGGCGAGGCTTAACCGTCCGACGCTACGAGTCTCGTCCTTTCGCCAAATCCTGCAAAAAAAAAAAAAAAATAAAAAAATAAAAAAAAATAAATAAAAATAAATAAATAAATAATAATAACTCAGCTACCCTCAGCTACCCTCACATCTTTTAACCCCGCCTGGCGAGGCTTACCCGTTCGATGTTCTGAGTCTAATGCCCCATCGGATGCTGCGAGAGACCTCCCAGTCGGGTTTTCCTTTCCACTCTCCCCGTCCGGCGAGGCTTACCCGTCTGATGCGTGCGCTCCCTTCAGACGTCTGGCGAGAGTTCTCCCGGGCGGGCCTATGCTTGCCGGCCGCAAGTGAGTCTCATCCATCTAATGCCGTGAGTCGGGATCTCCCATCAGATGTCGCCAGAGTCCTCCTTGTCGGCCAGCCCAAAGCTTTTTATCTGCCAAACCGAGAGGACCCAGACGTCCGTCATTCTGAGTCTCAATCTCCTGTCGGAGGCTTCATGGGCCCTCTCGGTCAGCACTAGGCCCTTCACCCACTGAATAGCAGGGGCTATCAGCCAGTAGGGCCCGTACGCCGACACCGTGACCTATTCCGGTCGAGGCAACTCGGGTCCTCCCGGTCGGGCACCACAACCACGCTGCTCCTCCTCATCGGCCGGAAGGGCTCACCGTTCCAACGCCAAAAAGCTCCAGTTGAGCATCGGCTCGAGCCCTACCGACCGGGCGCCAACAACCACGTAGTTCACTAGCTGCAGCCGGTAGGGCCTACTCTCCCAACGCCCAAGTCACTCCCTCCGGAGTACGTAGGCCCTTCCAACCTGCCAACGAGACGACTTCTCAGAAACCAAATCAGCCCCCGCCAGTACTCTATGCTTTTGGGGGGGCATTCTCTAAACTGGCGGCTGTCCTCCTGTATATTTGCTTTTTGGGGGGTACTCTAGGTTCGGGCCATTCCCGAGCTCGGAGCCCTTCCCCGGACAGCACGCCAAATACGCATTCCATACCTCAGCTAATTATATGTAAGCGTGAACTATTGAAATGTAATTTTATTAATACGATTCGGGAGGAGCGCGTCAGATACTTAGCCTAATCAACACAGGTGGACCATAATCAAGTAATCATTCCCATAGTATAAATATCGCTGACTTACCTCTATCCATTGACGGTTTATCAGCATCCCTCCTCCACCCCATCTCCTCACTTCAAGTTCACTTTATAAATAGACGGGGAAGGGGGGGGTACTCTAGGTTCGGGCCATTCCCGAGCTCGGAGCCCTTCCCCGGACAGCACGCCAAATACGCATTCCATACCTCAGCTAATTATATGTAAGCGTGAACTATTGAAACGCCACTAAACCTGGGGGAATTTTGAAAAACATACATTTATGAATCTAGAATTTCGTGCCAGAAGTTAATAAGTTAATAAGAAGTTAGTAAGTGTGAGTGGCTTATTAAAATAAAATAAAACATCAAGGTCTTTTGTTTAGATTAAAAATAAAGAGCATAGAATACCAGAAAGAACATCTAATCATCCGTCCGTTTATACTACAGAAATGATTGTCATATTTTTGGCTCTTCAGTGGGGTTGAACACATTAAAATAGTCATATGTTCAGACTCATTTTCAGTACTATCAAGTTTAAAGAGTGGTGAAGCTTCTACTAGACAAAGCATTTTGTCAGGCATTTTACAGAGTTTGTTCAGAATACAAGCAATAACAAAGATTTATTTTGTATGGATACCCACACATATAGTTAATGAAAGTAGTGGACCAGATAAAAGTGGACCATTAAAATGTCAGACATCTTATTTAATACTCCAATGAGTAAATTAGAAATAAAAAGGTCTAATTAAAAATAAATAAAAATAAAAAGATACGTGTCAAATTAAATGGGTTGGTTAGAATAAATGCCAGCATTTATATAATATTCAAAGACCGGTTGGAAATGAATGAAGAATTTTTGGGAATAGAAGAGAAGATCTCGCCCTAGAATTGGACACATTGCACTTAATCAGTCATTATTTATAAGATGAAATACATGTGTCTGGACTTTGTGTTAAATGCGATATTGTGAAACAGTTGAACCTATTTTAATAAAATGTAAAAGATATGACAACGAAAGATTACAACTTACAGAAGCATTTAATATAGCAATAAATCAGATCTCATTTTAGATTTTGTTAAATAAAGATGTGGCTATAGAAATGTTTCACAGAATAAGCATGGGGGAAGGAAAGTATGTGTGTGTGTGTGTGTGTGTGTGTGTGTGTGTGTGTGTTTTATATATATATATAAAACACCCTTTGAAATTAGTTAGTTTCACAAGCCAATTACAAGCATTTCAAAACCTGTTAGATGTTTTTACAACTGCTTGATGTCTAACTGATATGTAGACGCCTGTAATCACACAGACACCGACACATTCGGGTTTCGGTGCTTGAGATGACCGAGATGACGTCTGGTTTATTTACTAGATAACGCGACACAAGCTTGACAGAAGGAAAGTGTGTGTGTGTGTGTGTGTGTGTGTGTGTGTGTGTGTGTGTGTTAATTGACATAGCTTGAGAAATTAAGCTTGACAAAAATAAAAAAAATATATCGACGGAGATAGTCTAAATTTAGACTAGTCGTAGATTGAAGTAATTAACTTAACACATTAAAAACAAATAACGCTTTTTCAACTATGTTTTTTTTTTTTAAGACTAGCCTAAAAGTAAATAAAAATCGTATAGGTCTACATCATTTAAAAAGTAAAAATTGACCATATGTTTAAACAGATATAAAGTTTTCACTAATTAAGGACTGATGTCTATTTATTAAAAACTACTTAGTTTATTTATTGTAACGTTTAAATCTATTTAATGCTGCTATCACGCCTCCTGCCCGACCCTCTCTAGCGCTGGAGGCGTGGTTTTTTTTCCGGAGCATTCCCGAGCCTCATTCTAACTGTTCATCGGTGCCGGGAGGTTGTTTTACGGACGCTTCACAACTCTGCCGGAGGATCTTTTTTTCTTTTCTTTCGTCTAACAGTCTTGCTTTTTAAAATTGTAGTTAGTGGTAAAGTACTGCATAGATTTGACAAGTATCTTGTCTGATGTAGGCTATTTTCTTTTAGATCCGCGTAAATGCCTAAGTTACCTATTTTTTTCTTTTGTTTTAACTTTTCACCCGACGTGACAAACGCCTACTTTCTTGGTTTATAACATTGCTTTACGTTCGCTTTTTTTTTTTTGTTTGAGTCGAGCTAACGTTACCGGAGACGTCATAACACTTTGCTGTGAGATCTTTTTTTTCTTTTGTTTAACTCTTGTCAGTAAAATTTTAGTTAGTGGTAAAGTACAGCATAGTTTTGACAAGTATCTTGTGCTGGTGTTTTAAAGACGGGGTCTGGTGTATTTTATTTTAGATCCACGTAATGTCTACCATCTTTTTTCTTTTGTTTTAACTTTTCACCCGACGTGACAAACGCCTACTTTTCTGGTTTGTATCGCTGCTTTACATTCGTTTTTTTTTTTCAGTTTGAGGTAAGGTACAAATGCTAAAACTCTATTACCTAGTTTTCTTTATTTTCTAACTGGTAACAAAACACCATTTTTAAATTGTAATGCTACAAGCTCTCACATCTTATTCACGTATTGCTTAACGAAAACATATCTGATAGTTTTGACTCGTTTGGTTGTATCAGATAAATAACCAGTAACCTAGTTTTATTTCATTTGTAACAACTTTAACAACGTTTTTACACTTTTCCAACTACGAAAACGATCATTACATTGTTTCCATTGCTGCTATGTGTTTATAATCTGTTTCTTGAAATACACTGTTTATTTAAAACCTTAATAAAATCTTCCCTTACACCATTTTCATGATTTCGCCCCTTTTCATAGTTTAAAAAAAAAAAAAGCACATAGCTTCCCACAACTTCTCCCCCCCTCCGAAATTCCTCCTTGGTTCATAAGTTCATATTGAGGTCACTGGAGGGTGTACAGGGAGGGGAGGGGGGTGTACAAACAGGTGTCCAGAACAGATGGCTTTTATGACCCTCATCAATCAAATTTTTGGAGACAAGGTGCCCTGGATCCTCTCTTTCAGGGGTGGGGGAGTGCAGTATGGGGGGTGTCCGAAAACCAGTCAGTATCTGGTGTGACCACCATTTGCCTCACGCAGTGCTACACATCTCATTCTGATAACTTTCTGCAATCCCGTCATCTTTATTTTACTAACTTACTGCATGCAGAAGGTGACCCAGCTGACCTCATCAGAAAAAAAACTCAACACTATATGCAGTTCAACTTCTAAAACTACTGCTTTAAAGAAGATATACTCTTGCATAACCTCAATGCATAAAATATTAACCTCCACATCTCAACCTCAAGAAACTCATCAAGATTGAGCAGCACTTTTAAATATATAACTCATTGCCATTAATGATATAAGCCTATTATTAATTTACATATCTTATTAAGTTTTATTCAAGCATGCTAGTTTGTTTTATGTATACAATTTGAATCAATACAATTCTAATATACAGTATATGCAGTGTATTTTCTGTTAATCTAAAAATAATTTGTATAAATTTTTTTTTTTTTGTATTTAACAAATGTATTTCATGTATCGAACCTTGTGATTTGATTTATTTCTCTTTTAGGCTAAATGATTGTAGCTTAACTGACAAAAGCTGTCCAGCTCTGGCTGCAGTTCTTGGATCAGATACCAATCTGAAAGAGCTGAACATGAACAATAATAATCTGCAGGATTTAGGAGTGAAGCTGCTCTGCACTGGACTTAAGGATATAAATTGCAAACTAGAGATACTGAGGTAAGTTTTGTGACAATCATTAGTGTTTTGTATCTAGAATCTAGAGCTAGAATGGCAATACTACAAAAAGAAAATGTAAGCTAAAACATACTGGTAAATATTCAGATTATAACTGAAGTGTTTTCTCTTTATGCAGTCTGAAGAACAACTGTATCACAGAAGGAGGTTGTCATGTTCTGGCTGCAGCTCTAAATTCAAACCCTTCAAATCTGACAGAGCTGGATCTGAGCAGGAATCAAATAGGAGACTCTGGAGTGACAGAAATCTCCAGTCTGCTGAGAAATTCACAGACACTACAGATACTCAGGTCTGAATTTGGTTAATCTAAACATGAATCAATGTAAAGCTCCAGCTGGTCTGTAAAATGGTGCTGTGTCACAAGGAATGGGTCAGTAATGTGAAATTGGTGTGCTGGTGTAGATACATTTATAAAATATTGACAAACAGATGGATTTTTGGAAGTGATGGGAAATGTTAATATCTTAGAGGTTTAATGTTTTTATGCATGTATTTATTTATTCATTAATTAATTCATTTGTTCATTAGTTTGGTCTTTCTAAAGACTTTCAGACTGCAGTATCACAGAAGAAGGTTATAATACAGTTGCAATCAATATAATTCAGTCAATATAATTCAACCCACTTGACCTGCAAGACATTTTGCTGTGGAGAACATAATTTTATGAAAACAATTTAACAAAGGTATCAGTAAAGTGTTAAAGAAAGTTTGTTAATACTCTTTTGAGTGATTCTGAGAATGGAACATTGATTTTGAAATTCAACCAGATATTTTCAATAGGCATTAAATCTGGAGTCTGAACAGGTCACTCAAGAACATTCTATGACTGATCCCTAAACCATGCAGAAGTAGATTTGGATGATGTACTTTGGGATGACTGTCCTGCTGGAAAGTCCATTGATCATCAGCTTCAGTCTTTGCACCAAAGGCATCACAATTCTTGTCAAAATGGCCTGATACTTCAAATTATCCATGATGTCCTTCATACAGTCATGGTTTCCACTTCCTGCTGCAGCAAAGCAACCCCATAACAGGACTGTTTGACGATGGAGATGTTGTTCTTCTGCTTATAAGATTTGACTTTTTTTTGCAGTAGACACATCCCTGATCCATGGGTCCAAAAAGTTTCAGTTTGGTCAAATCACTCCATAAAACATTCTTCCAGAGCTCCACAGGTCTACACAAATGAATTTTAGCAAGTTCAAGTCGGCCTTTTGTTCTTCTTGATCAAGAGTAGTATTCATCAATATGTCTCAACATGAAGGCCATACTTGTCTAGTGTTCTTCTTACACACTGCATTAAAATGGTTTTCCTTCTTTCATCGGGTCATCTTGCAAGTCTTTGGCTGTACATTGCAGGTTTTTCTCAGTTGCTCCGATTAAACATTTTATGATGTTGTGGATTTTCTTCAACACCCTAAAAAGGTTGTATGGTACAACGCTCTTTAAGCTAAGGAATATGGCTGAGAGTTTTTAATGTCTTGGAAATCTTCTTACAGTCTTTACAGACTTCCTAAAGTAAGACAGTTATTTATTCTCTATAACTTCTCTATAGCGTTGTGTGATCTCTGTTGACTTTGCCATTTTTGCTTGCTACTCAACTTCAGCACATGCATGGGTTAACTCTGTGTATGTGTAACAACTCAAGCTAATTCTGTTTTTAATAGAGTTTCTAAAGACTTAATTGTGTTTTTATTCCCCACCATGCAAATAAGAGATAAGAGATACTCCACTCCAAAATGAAAATTTACCCCCGTGTCATTCCAAACCCGTTAAAGCTTTGTTCGTCTTTGGAAACAATTTAAGATATTTTGGATGAAAAGTCTGGAGGCTTTAGACTGCCAAGTAAAACTTGTGACATAGATCTGTTATTAAAATCTTATAACTCCAAAATAATACATTATATAAGATTATATATTGACATTATGACTTTTAATATATGACTTTTAAAGTCAGTGAACTGTTATAGATGCAATTTAAGTTTATCCTGGATCTTCAGAAAAGCTTGTATTTCTAAAGTACTGCAGTCTCTGAGGGGTTGAGTAATTTTGATTGCAACTGTAGGTTATAATTGTGGAAAATTAAAACTGCAAAAATTAAAAATCGCATTTGTTGTAGTTTGAGTTCACCAGTATAGAACTTTAACCAGCTTTACTGTGAAAAGAGTCCATTCAGGTCAAAAATCCTTTAGTGCATCTTTTTATTTTATTCATTCCAGAACATGTGCTTGTGTGACAATCTGTGTTATAATGAAGAATAACATGTTTTCTAATAGACTTTCAGACTGCAGTATCAGTGAAGAAGGTTATAAAGCTCTGTCTTCAGCTCTGAGATCAAACCCTTCACACCTGATAGAGCTGGATCTCACAGGAAATGATCCTGGAGAATCAGGAGTGAAGCAGCTCAGTGATTTACTACAGGATCCAAACTGTCAACTCAAGACACTGAGGTGAGACCTGATGAAATGATGAAAAATAAATGATACGCATGTGAATTCTATAATTTGACTAATTTAGTAAGGTATACAATTTGTTACATCAAAAATTTTCAAAATGATCAAACATTGAAGGTGAGATGCTGCAGCTGCTGTTGTTTTTATGATAAATGTCAGCACAGTTTAGTTGTGTTAAAAGTTGCAGGTTAAGCAAACATTTTGTGTCACTAGATGTGCTGGTGTTCAGTAGTTTGGTGCCTCAATTAACATTTATGATTGTGTTATTGTGGACATTTCTCATGAAAAACATATTCAGTGTGATTTATTATCCTGATTGTTTAAATGTTACTGAATGCACTGTACATTAATCTCCATCAAGCTCAGATTCACAACAATGTCGATCACTGATCTAGAATAGAGAACTGGATTGATCATGATGTCATGAATGTGAAGCCACTGCACCGCCATGTTGGTAATCCCTAGTGTGTGTAAACATTCTTTCGAAATAATAGGAAATTGTATGATTTTAATGAAAAAACATCACATAACAAGTCAGCGTTTTTAAATCTGAAGTATCCCTGTACATTCTTACAATGCAAACACTCAAGGGAATTTCCCCTACTTATTAAAAAGCTACGTTCATTACAGTAGTGAACATCATGAACACTCTCTCTTTCATTCTGAAATCTGAAGAAAGATTTATGCTTCGTATACAAGTATCTTTATTCTCCTTGAACAGTTATTCATTGTTTATATAATTCTGTTGTAGTGTTTTTATTCATACAGTAGGTGCTTACTGCAAATGTTTCAACAATGATTTCGTTAACAGCATTCATTTTGAAGCAGGTAATGATTTAAGTGGTGGTTAAATTATTATTAATTTAGCATACAACATTTTACATGGAAACAGTAGCTAATGCTAGTAAACATATGCGTGATCTTGGAGAGTCTGAAATAGATGTTGCTGTTGTTAGATCAGGACATTAAAATTATACACATCATAATTTATTCAGAGAAATAACTGAATACAGACATCAAGTCAAGTCACCTTTATTTTTATAGCGCTTTAAACAAAATACATTGCGTCAAAGCAACTGAACAACATTAATTAGGAAAACAGTGTCAATAATGCAAAAAAAAAAACATTACAGACATGAAGCTTTATTTCAGGATGGTAAATTAAGCTTTTCATTTCGGTATAGAGCAATTTTAGAGGGGTCATATAATGCCCATTTCCCACAAGTTGATATGATTCTTTAGAGCCTTAATGAAAAGTCTGTAACATAGTTTAAGATTTCTCAATGTTAGTGTAAAAAACACCTTTTTTACCCTGTCAAAAACAGCTCTTTTCAAAACAGGCTGGTTTGTTGGACTCTCCTTTAATGCTAATGAGCTCTGCTGACTCCGCCCCTTTCTTATGATCTGCTCTCCAAGAGACTGTTTACATTAGCCACATTCATAGTGAAACTTGCTAATTAGCACATTTTTAGGAAAGGCGATTTTCAATGATTCATTTAAATACATTATACTCACTGCTGGAGGCTGGATCATGAAGGATTCGCGCGAACATAAACACAATTAGATCAAGGGTGCATTTCTTTAATTTCTCCAACCATAAGTTAATCCTCTGCGATTTCAGTTGCTCAGATGTCGGGAGTAAACGACTACTGCTATGTTCATTATAATATCCAACAACAAATCACCTCAATCACTTAGGAGTCATGCTCGTCTGCATCTCAGGCTGATGATGGCTCACTCAGGGCGGGTCTGAGGTAAGACAAGTCCAGTCATTGCTGAAACGCTGCTGTCAATCAAACAATCATGGGAGGGGCCTCCAACCGTGTGACATCTTGCAGAAAAACCACTTGGTGGATTTTTATCATTATAGGGTGGTTGTGTACACACAATGGCAACACACATTTCAGTTCAAACAACTTGTAAGAGTGCATGTAGCATTATATGACCCCTTTAACATAATCTATTGCATTATTCATTGTATATTCAAATCAGTTTCTGATACTAATAGGTTCATATTTAATAATTCCTGAATAATTACGTACATAAAGAAATAGGCTATATTTCGTGTTGGATCAGTTACCTGTGTCGTCAGTGCGCAGCAGATAAACCCACCTAAACAGTTTAAACATATCCTTATCTTGCCCAAAAAGACCAAAAACACTCCAGATAACATGAAGTAAAAATGAATTTATATACACGCATCATAAAAAATAGTCCAGTTTGACTGATTTGCTTCAAATCGGGTGATTTTAGGTCAGTGGTTTGCATGTGACTCAATGGTGCTCTCTGCTGGTAGGGAATAGTAAGACGGCTGATCAAACACTTCTGTGGCTTCACTGCCTTTTGGCAGTTTAGAATGTGATGAGTGATCCAGTCATATATAGATCAGTGCTGTACATCTACTACAGCAGATCTATCACAGGACAGAAACATGTGATGTGTGTCAGGAGAGGATCGGTGATAACGCACACACACACACACACACACACACACACACACACACACACACACACACGTCTGAACCTGCAGTTCCTCTCATAATGAGCAGAATTACTGTTGCATCAACACAGACATCAGTTAAATAAAACTATCCAGAGATGGTCTGAACCCAGATCATGTTCCTGTTAGTGGATCAGTAATCCAGTGTTTGGTGAATTCTGCTTGATAATAATAGGAAGAGCCGGCATCAAAAGATCAACTAAATATATCTCTATGAATGATTAACTGTCACAAGCTAGTTATCTCTTATAACTTTCCTCATCTCCTGCTTAAAAGCCAGAAAGATCTTCAGATGCTTGAGAATCATGATCTAGTGAGCTTTTGCCCCTGAGTTTATTTTAAAGAATTTACTTTTGACTTTTGACTTTCTTAAAAACATTTGTGTATTTAAATTTTGAACTGTTTAAACTTGAAATACAGATTTTTGTTACAAACAATGTTTGATGATCTTTAAATGTTTTGTGATGCAATGCACATTGAATTGATTCAAGCTTCATCTTCTCTTCTGCAGGTTTTTGGGTCCTGCTGCAGATGAAGGCTGTCAGTATGTGACTGGAATTGTGGGTAAAAACCCGTTACTCCTGAGAGAGCTGAATCTGAGTCGATGTAAACTAGGAGACACAGGAGTGAATCAGATCTCTGCTCTACTGCAGGATAAACACTGTACACTCAACACACTGCAGTGAGTATCTTACATCATTTCACATGTTACATGACTAGTAATGTTACAGTCGTCTATTTTAATTCTCATTTGAGTCCGACCCCACGTTATAAATCTTAGAAGAGCCAGGACATTTTTAATATAACTCTGATTATATTTGTCTGAAAGACGAAATTCATATACATGTAGGATGTCTTGAGGGTGAGTAAATCATGGAGTAATTTTCATTTCTGGGTGAAGTGCACAGGGGTTGGAGAAAATAATGTGAACACATTAGAAATAGCCAGTATTTTATTAATATGTTTAAAATTGTTTGCCTTTAATACATTTTAGAATAGATTCAGACAACTTTTGAATAGACTTCAGTTAAATTCTGTCTCTAGCTTCTGCTGTGACTGCTGAATGTGTTCATGTTTACTGACTACAAACTGAGGATTGAAGACTAATTTTTAAATAAAGTATATGTGTGTATGTGTTTACATGTTTCTATATTTAAATGTAATTTCATAAAGGCAGTCTGGTTTCTGTCACTTCTAGGTCTTCTTCTGGGACAATGGCCAGGGTTTTTTGGTCAACTGGGTCTCTGAGTTTAGGTTAAAGGAGGTTATGATTGAAGGTGACTTGTAAAGTTGTTTGGTCTAAACATTTGAAAGTTCTGCTGATACAGCAGGTCAAATACACAACCCAATATCCAATCATTTCAGTTAATAATACCAAAAATACACAAACATCCAGTGGGACAGAACTGTTTTCATTGTGTTTATTAATGGGACACAACAGAATAGTTCTGTGCTGCTGTATCAGAACATATTCATAGTGTTTATTGATGCTTCATATCATCTCTCTGTCATCAAACACCAGATTAATGAATGTGTAACACAACTGAACAGAACCGGTCCAGACTGGGCTTTATTCTGTGCAGGCATTGCTTCTTCAGTCTGACCTGTTTCAGAGAAATATTACTGTACTTCACATCTACACACACAGACAAACCTACAGTTTTATTTAGATGTGCAAAGTTGAATCTGTGAAGCAAAGCTGATCAAGTCACTGGACAGAGCAGAGCGAATGCATTTACGTTGTAGTGATGTTCAGACCAGAATCAGTTTAAACACAAATACACAGCAGTCAGGACTTTTATTTTAGACAATATGCTCCGTTTTAGACAAAAGATGAAATAAGAATTATATGACAGAAATTAAAAGATATGAACGATTTTAACACCTTTCACACAAGGTTGTTAAGAATTAACACTTCATTGTATTTCTATCAAGAATCAGCACAAATTGTACATAAATCACGAGAAGTGTCAATTATTTGATTAAATGAACAACTTATTTGGGGCGGCAGTGGCTCAGTGGTTCATGTAGGTTGTCTACAAACCGGAAGGTTGGTGGTTTGATCCCTGGCTCCACCTGACCAAGAGTCGAGGTGTCCTTGAGCAAGACACCTAACCCCAGCTGCTCCCGACGAGCTGGATGGCGCCTTGAATGGCAGACACCGCAGTCGGTGTGTGAATGGGTGAATGTGAGGCAAAAGTTGAATCTGTGAAGTAAAGCTGATCAAGTCACTGGACAGAGCAGAGCGAATGCATTTACGTTGTAGTGATGTGCAGACCAGAATCAATTTAAAAACAAAATAAAAAAATTGTGATGAAACGATGGGATATTGTTTGCAATAGCAAACAATTATCAGCTGGTCATCAGAAACTCATGAATTCCTGACCTGCAGTTTTGTTTTGTTTTTAAAGTGGTTTCACTCAGACATGCATCACAATAAGAACAAAATATGATCACAAAATCTTGTACTTGTTGACTGTAATTTACAATCTTAAAATATCTTGAATTACATTTTCATTTCTGAACAGAATTGTCTTTTTTTGTTACATTTAAAATCAATTGTAACATTTTAATGTTATTTTTTAGATGCTTCTGTAGTTGATCCTGTATCTTAATTACATTATAAATCACAAACCTCTTTTTTTTTTTTTCTCTTGGTCTGACTAAAGATTCTCTAGACTTGAAATGTAACTAATATCCTCAATATCCTAGTTTTTTATGGCTGTGTAATTTTTTTTTTTTCAGGTTTCAGCAACATTTTATTTATTGCACTGTATGGTGTTTACTCATGATTAATTTAATTCACACATGAACATAACGTGTCTGATTCATTGTGTTTTCTCTTTCTGTCTTCATTCTGCGTGGATGCAGTATTACAGAGAAACAGTGTCTCATCCTGACTTCAGCTCTGAAATCAAACCCATCACACCTGAGAGAACTGAACCTGAGCTGGAATAAACTACTAGGAGACTCTGGAGTGAAACACCTCAGTGATCTACTGATGAACACACAATTCAAGCTGGAGAAACTAGAGTTAGTATCATTATACTCTACAGCAGTTACAGTCAGATTAAAGATTACTGTTTACTTTCAGGAAAAGAGAAGGATGTGACGTGTGGCCAAATATAGTGTTCTATACTCTGAACATGTGCTCTGCATTTAACACACACACACACACACACACACACACACACACCGTGAACACACACACACACACACACACACAAACACACACCGTGAACACACACAAACACACACACACACACACAAACACACACACACACCGTGAACACACACACACACCGTGAACACACACACACACCATGAACACACACACACACACACACACCGTGAACACACACACACACACACACACACCGTGAACACACACACACACACATACACACACACACCGTGAACACACACACACACACATACACACACACACCGTGAACACACACACACACCGTGAACACACACACACACACCGTGAACACACACACACCATGAACATACACACACACACACAAACACACACACACACCGTGAACACACACACACACACACCGTGAACACACACACACACACACACCATGAACACACACACACACACACCGTGAACACACACACACACACACACACACCATGAACACACACACACACACCGTGAACACACACACACACACACACACCGTGAACACACACACACACACACACCGTGAACACACACACACACACAGTGAACACACACACACACACCGTGAACACACACACACACAGTGAACACACACACACACCATGAACACACACACACACACACACACACACACCGTGAACACACACACACCATGAACACACACACACACACCATGAACACACACACACACACACACCGTGAACACACACACACACACACACACACCCCATGAACACACACACACCGTGAACACACACACACACACACACACACCGTGAACACACACACACACACAAACACACACACACACACCGTGAACACACACACACACACACCGTGAACACACACACACACACTCCGTGAACACACACACACACACACACACACACCATGAACACACACACACACACCGTGAACACACACACACACACACCGTGAACACACACACACACACACACACACACACACACCGTGAACACACACACACACACACACACACACACACCATGAACACACACACACACACAGCGTGAACACACAAACACACACCGTGAACACACACACACACACACACTCTGTGAACACACTCAGTTTTAATATTATTTTTAAGTAGTTCTGTGGTTGATTCTGTATCTTAATCTACTTTAATATTTTTTCTTCTGTATTTCTTTATGGTTATATAATAAGGTTTTTGGCAATGTTTTATTAATTATTGCAGTGTATGGTGTTAACACATGATGAATTACTCACACATGAACATAACGTGTCTGATTCATTGTGTTTTCTCTTTCTGTCTTCAGTCTGTGTGAATGCAGTATTACAGAGAAACAGTGTCTCATCCTGACTTCAGCTCTGAAATCAAACCCATCACACCTGAGAGAACTGAAGCTGAGCTGGAATCAAATAAGAAACACAGGAGTGAATCACTTATGTGACGTACTGAAGGATTCACGCTGTAAACTGGAGAGATTGAGGTCAGTAACATTCACAGACAAGAATCAAAATGATGAAAATCACTTTGTTTACCTCTTATGTGCTGTTCAATGTCTTTTGAGACCCCAAATGATGTTTGCTGAAATAAAAGAAATGTTCCCTTTATCTAAATGACATGAGACTTTGTACGGTTGTCAACACTTGGTAGATCTACAAATAGAAAATTAAATTGGATTGAGATCTGGTTGTGTGTTACTGTTAATAAAGTCACTTTCTGGAGACCCACATTGAAATGAATGAGGAAATGATCAAATCAATACTTTTTCTTCTTAATTTATCAAATAAAATCAATAAATCCACCACAATTCAGACCACAATATACACAAAAATGAAGTGGCAACCCTTCCACACGTTCACAGTACACACACACACATTCAAAAGACAAACACCCATAGATATTAATGTTAATAAAAATGTTGAATTTGTTGTTACATAATTTGTCAAAAATGTCTGAAGAGGTGACACTCAGCACTTTTAATGTATTTTTCTAAATATATAAAAAATAACATAAATACTTAAACTACACCAATGTGGAGTTAAATCATTAATAAACTGAGTATTATTAAAGTCTTTTTTTTTTTTACATACATTACATTTATCTGACGCTTTTATCCAAAGCGACTTACAATTGCTATATATGTCAGAGGTCGCACTAGGGGTTAAGTGTCTTGCTCAGGGACACATTGGTGTCTCACAGTGGATTCGAACCCGGGTCTCTCACACCAAAGGCATGTGTCTTATCCACTGCGCTAACACCACGGATGTTATCACAGAATAAGTCTCTTCAGGAGGACACAAGTCCTGATCACCCTGTCGGTGATAATAATACTTTTTTTTATTATTATACCTTTATTTAACCAGGAGGTCCCATTGAGATTCAGAATCTCTTTTACAAGAGAGACCTGGCCAAGGTAGCAGCCAAAGCACACAAAATGCATACATAAACACCAAATTACATTTTCACGTACAAAGAAGAAGTACAAAATGTTAAAAATAAAAATATAAAAACACAATGAGACTCTTAAGAAAAACAAGAACATGTCTCCATCACAACACTCTTTACAGTAGTTTTAAATTCATTTATGGACATAAGGGTTTCTAACTTTAGCTCTTTTTGTAGATTATTCCACCCCCAAGGTGCTAAATAAGAAAAAGCAGTTTTTCCCAATTCGGTTTTAACTCGTGGCACCTTAAAAAGCAACCACTTTGAGGAGCGTAGCTGATAGGTACCAGAGCAAACAGAGAGGAGGTTACAGAGGTACAGTGGAAATTTGCCAAGTATAGCTTTATAAATAAAGATATACCAGTGCTGTTGTCTACGAATTTTAAGTGATGTCCAACCAACTAAATCATAAAGAATGCAGTGATGGGTAAGGGACTTTGTATTTGTTATAAATCGAAGTGATGCATGGTAAACTGAATCAACATGACGCAGGATGGAAAATGCAGCATGCATGTACAATATATCTCCATAATCAATTACAGGCAGAAAAGTAGCTTCCACAAGTTTCTTCTTAGCACTAAAAGTAAAGCAAGATTTATTTCTGTAATAGAAGCCGAGCTTAACTTTAAGTTTCTTAACTAAAGCAGTAATATGTTCATTGAAGGAAAGCTTATCATCTATCCATATCCCCAAGTACTTGTATGAAGACACTCTCTCAATTGAGTTCCCATCTAATGAAAAAAGGCTACAATTGTCGAGTAGCTGTGCTCTAGCTTTAGAGAAGACCATAAACTTTGTTTTCTGTGTATTTAAAACCAGTTTTAAACTCAATAATGTGTATTGCAGTGTCTGAAATGCAGTCTGAAGTTCCTGCACTGCTACTGAAATGGTGGAAGCCTGGGTGTAAACCACTGTATCATCAGCATATAAATGTAATTTGGCTTGAATATCTCTATCCAAATCATTTATAAAAATTGAAAACAAAATGGGTCCTAAGATTGATCCTTGAGGGACACCTTTAGTTATTTCAAGAAAATCAGATTTACATCCTTCAGCATAAACACATTGAGTACGATCTACCAAATAATTCTGGAACCATGCAACAGCCTTCTCACTTAAACCAACTGAACGTAGTTTGGTCAATAACAATCCATGATCAACTGAATCAAATGCCTTAGACAGATCAACAAATAATGCAGCAGAATGTTGCTTCTTATCTAAGGCCCCGATAATATCATTTATCACTAATGTAGCAGCAGTGATAGTGCTATGGCCACTTCTGAACCCTGACTGAAAATTATTTAAAATATTTTTGTCAGTCAAATACTGTTTTAACTGTACATTAACAAATGATTCCAATACAAACAAATGATAATAATACTTGTTTTTAGAAACAAAATGTCCTTTTGTTGGCTGTGTTCTCTGGAGAGCCCAAACAGCATGAGTGTCGTCCCCAAACGAACAGCACATAAGAGTTCAACAAAACACTTTATACTCAATATCTCATGATGAATGTGTTCACATTATATTTGTGAAAGATTCTTCATCTTAATGATTTGTTTGTAAGATGATCTCTCTTCCTCTGTTTGTCTCTTTCTAGTCTTCGTGGCTGTGGCATTACAGATGTTTCTTCTTTAACTCAGTCTTTGACAAACACAAAAGCTCTGCAGTTTCTAAAAGAGCTTGATCTGAGAGGTAATAAGATTGGAGACTCAAAGCAGAAGCTCATTGATGTGCTACGAGACTCAAACTGTGAACTGAGGTGAGTAAACTTCACTTTGTGATATTAAAGAGATTCATTTACCTCTGATATGTGAACAAATATATACTTTCAGATATTAGTGAAAAGAGTTGATCAAATGATCATCAAGCTTTATTTCAAAGGGTTTGTGTCAGAATGAAATGTAAAGTTGATCAAAATGTTGAACACAAAGGAGGAAAGAGAAGAAAAGCAGACTGTCACAGCTTTCTACAGCAACAGCTGCTTTATTAATGAGATCAGTAATAGTGAATCATTAGAGTTTGAAATAGATTTGTTCAGATTGTAGGAAAACGCTGGTAAAATCAGAGCAGATTCAGCTTCAGCTCACAGTCGTCCAGCATCACATGATCAATGTCTCTGTCTCTTGTGTGTTTTTACTTTGACAAGCAACACGTCACATTACTTTACACTTACTTTCTGTAAGAGATAATGTCCCTCCAGCCGCTTGTTATCACAGAATAAACCCGACAGGGTGATCAGGACTTGTGTCCTCCTGAAGAGACTTATTCTGTGATAACATCCGGCTGCATCTGCATTATCACACTTATTATATGCTTTCTTGACACACAAGTGAAGAATTAGACACAATTTAGATTCAGCTAAACACTTCTGCTCAGTTAGCAACAACTTGAACAACAAGACACACTTTGAACAATGTCTCCTCAAGTCTACTATTAACAGGAATCTCCTGCGGTTTGGTTTGAGGGTAAATCCAGTCAGTAACTGAGGCACAAGCTAATAGCAGTTGTGTTTGAATGAAACGAGTGAGAGCGCGGTGCTGTGATACGAGAGAAGTCAAAGAAACGGCCGACTCAAATACCGTATGACTGTGTGTTATTCTGCTGCTAATGACACACACCTAATGAATAACACACCTCCGAATGTCACGACTGACCAATCAGAATCCAGTATTCCAGCGAGCTGTGCAATCATTTCACTTATTTACTGAGACCAACACAAACATGTTTCAACTAGAGACAAACAGCTTTAACTAGTGACACATTTAACTGAAAGATTTGTGTTTTAAGACTAAATCACATTTGTATTAGTTCCTTGTCATTTATTAAAATGTGACTGAAATATAGTAACTAATTAGTACTTTATTCCACTGAACTCTGATTATCTTCTCTTCTGTTCAATCTTAGAGTATAGAAGGAGTTAAATCACCAGAAGCTGATAAATGCTGTGTATCATAAAGTGAAGTGATCTTGAGAGGAGCAGTAAACATCAGCTGAAGATCCACAGAAGAGCTTCACTACTGTGTCTATGAGGAGAAATAAATGTGTGATAAATGTGTAAATGTGATCCATACAGGTGAAGAGACTCAGACTTTACAATCAAATAATGCAGAATGTGTGTTAGAAACATGATATTGAATGATTAATGTTGCTTTAGTATTCAAGCAGATGATCATTGTGTTTAATGTAAAGCTGGAGAATATTATATCATCATGAACTCTGTCTCTGTTAAAATACTTTCTTGGTGTAAGACTGTAAGGTCTCCAAATATCTGTTTCTAGATCAATTTGTTTTAATTAATGAAACGAGCAGGAATCATTCAGTTTGATCTCTCTTTGTTAATATTTCTTCTGCTTCAGTGTTTTATGGTAAATATGTTTCTCTCATTTGTGGGGAAGATTTTTGTAAAGTTGTTAGTCATTACTGTATAACAATTCAAACTAGAGTCATTTAAAATATAATATCTTGTGAAAGACACATTAGTGTTTTCAGCTGGATATGGATTACAAATGCTCTTTGTGTAATTGTGAAAGAGTCTGTTTGTGCATTTATTTTCTGAAAATCCCATTCATTTTTATTTGGGAATGAAATGTCATCATTTCTAAGTGTTTCATTAAACTGCAGTCTAATCATAAATATGTCATCAGTTACTTCATTCAGATGAACGACTTTTCCAAAAGAAGATATATATATATATATATATATATATATATATATATATGATTTGTTGTTGTTGTTAGGAAAATATGATATCCATGAAACTAATTGGAGTAACTCATAACTGTGAAATGTCTATTAACTTTATCTTCAGTTGATAAATTGAATCAACAAATTATAGTGTCTGCTGACTGTATTTCCATTAGGAGATATATATATATATATATATTTGACCCCACAGCTGACTGGGACTGAACACCTGTCTACATCAGTAACTCGTTCACCCGTATTAAGTGTTACGTTAAACTGCAGTCCAGTCTTAAATATGTCATCACTTTTACTTCATTCAAATGAATATGATATTTGTTTTATGATCATGCATGTATTGATTTAGGTATTTTGGATATTGAAGTCACTTAAGGAAGCCAGAGTATTGGAAATTAAATACCTCTCTATTACAAAATACTAATTATTGTTTGGGTATAAAATCATTTTCTTTTAAAACATATTCTAATATTCCTTATACTTTAAATTGAGAGTTGTTTAAATACAAGTCATAAATTCTCTATAAAATTCAGTAAAATATTTCTAATATTTAAAATATATTTAAAAGGATTACAGTATGAAACATTAAAAGATATGTATCACACGTCTGATCTCTCCAAATGAAGCAGATAAAGATAAAGTCTATATTTGTTCAGAGAAAAATGTCATTCTTTGACATGTTGTTACTCGGTGTGTCTTTTGTCTTACACCTTTAACCCTGTAATTATTCAGGGAGGGTAAGGATAGTATTATAAAGTATACTATTTTATCATATTTTTGGGCAATGCAGGCAGCATCTGAAGAGTGCTTTACTCCTCAGACCTTTTCTTCTTCTTTTTGGGTAAATCCAGTTCCACATCAATGTCTGTGACCCATGACGGATGTCCTTCCTCTGTCTCTGTTCTGTCTGTGTCTAGTAGTCTTCCTCTTCTTCATCGTCATCTTCATCTGGTTCACCTGCGCTTGATGTATCAACATGTTCTCTTCATCATTGTCAAAATCAGATTCATAACTTAATCTCTCAACAAACAAGTGCTGCAATAAAACAAACAAATAATATAACAGTGAAAAAGATAAATAGCAATATCATTATCCATATCCAAGATCCATATCCATAGGGTCTCTTGACCCTGTACATTTATAATGTAATATGATCAGCTGTGATTCAGTGTTTTCAGTTCTGCTTTCACTGTTTGATGGATGATGTTCTTTGGTCTTTCTCTCTTGTGTTTTCCTCTGATGTGCAGAAGAAATTGAGTTCTGGTTGAAGTTATCTTGGATGATGTGCCCAGTCCATCTCCAGCAGCTTCTTATGATGATGCTCTCCATACTTTCTTAATTGCGCCGCATGAGTAGTTGTTGGTCAGAGATGTTTTGGAGCAGAAGATCTGCAGGATTCTGGAGGTTCATCATGTGGAAAGTTGATCGTTAGGTAAAGAGCTTCTGTCGTTCTCTAACATTCAGATCTGTAGAGTAAGGTGGAAAGGACACAGCTCTGATACAGAGTCATTCTAGTGCTGGACCTCCACATATTGTTCAGTGTTATAAAGCTGTTTCTGCTCTTGCTGATGCGTCTCTTGATGTCATTGTCTGTCCTCCATCATGTCTAATGATGAAGCCCAGGTCTACAAACTCCTCATTTCTACAGAGGTCTGCTCCTGTACTTTAATTGCTGAGGGGTTTGAGGTGTTCAGTGTTATCATCTCTGTTTTCTGCTTGTTGATCTTCGAGTCTAGTTGTCTGAGTCCAGATGTTTTCTCTGGTGAGGGTGTAAGAACAACAGCTAATCATCAGTGAAGTCAAGATCTTCTCTGGATAACGCTCGACTTAAACAGACAAACACTTCATGAGTCAACTGTCAGCTTTCCTCACAACAGAGAGCTCAGACTCAGATGATGACAAAATAACTTTATATTATTCATACACCAGACAGTTGAGTATCTAGAGTACAGTCTGCACAGTGTGTAGTGTGTCGTTTAGTATTTCATTTGGATATAAATTAAATTAAATTAAATTTAAGCAATGGCCATTTAGTTTTATTAATAAATCTAAATGAAACCATCAAATTGTCAACAAATGAACTTAATGAACTTTGATGCTTGAGCAGCAAATCAGCATATTAAAAATTATAATAGCCTGCAGCAAAATACAAAGAGAACTGTTTTTTTTTATTAAATTAATCTAAAAGATACATTGGGGAAGGTTTTTAAACAATTCTATAAATGCATTTAAAAAATAATACTAAAGTGAATCAAAATGAACTGAATTTGTGAAAAATTTGCTTTTGAATTTAAAATTAATAAATTAAAAAATTCATATATACTACATTGACGTATTAATAAAATACTCAACAAAACTAATAAAACTGAAAAGAAAACTAAACATCTAAAAAAAGACAAAAAAGAACAAAATTACTAATAAAATTACAAAAAAACACCACAAATTGCTGAAACTTTAATATTAAAATGAAAACATAAATATATGAATGTACATTATAGTAGTTTATCAGTGCTACATTACATATCATTACAAACAAGAACATTAAAAATTAAATTTCCAGTTGCCTTAAATTATCTCAGTTATCTTATAAATATTGATATTTTTCAACTTATAATTAGAGAGTACTTCACTCAAAATTTTATCTATTTTTCAACTCATATAATGTGGGAAATACCCTCAAATATAGTCTATTGTTGTCCATCCTAAACCTAACCACAGGCTCTACTCTTCACCACAACGGTAACACTACAAAAACAACATAATAGAAACCTTTGTAAGTTCTGACATAACACAACATTTAAGTACTAACTTAAGTCCCTCTATATTAATCTTGCGTAAAAACACACCAAATAACACTTAAGTTCTACATTAATTTCCCTTGTTTTCTGATGCAAAGCATGCTGGGAACTTGAAAACGCAATAATTTTAAGTTCACCTTACTACAACAATTTTGAGTTTACAGAACTTATTTAAATTAAGTCCAATGAACTTTGTTCATTATTATTTGAGTGCAATTAACTTATTTCATTTGATTAATTTCACTGTTCAGTTTTACAGTGCATAACATTATAATAAGGACACTATTATAATAAAATGCTGTGAATGTTTAGAGTTGAGTTGTCGTGTTTCTGCTCGTTGTTGTGTGAAGATCGCTTCCACAAAAGGATTCATTCAGAGACACACAGACACGTTCACTTCTGCGTTCAGGGGATTCTGTGCAGATAGATATAAGTCCAGTTCGAATTGAGGGGGGGCTCAAGGGCCCCCCCATAAGACCCAAAAAAATGACTTTGGGGGGGGGGGGGTCACCTGGTTTTTCATTAAAACTAAAATAGAAACAATATTTGACATAGGCCTATCTTTTTTTATCAAAGTATTGCGCTGCCGCTCCCATAAAAAGCTCCTTCAAATTAGATGTGCGTCTGAAAATACGCTCAAGTGCGCCACACGCTGTTTTCTGAAGGAATTTACAGACTGCAGGAGCGACGGCGCTGTGTGATTGGCTGACAGAGTGATCCTTCCTCATTTTTTTACCTCACGATGACGGTAAGATAATATTTCTTTGTTTTATGATTGTTTAGTACACCTAATTTACTGCTACTGAATAAGTGTTTATCCTAGAATCGGACAGTCACTTTTATTATAATCTTGGTCTGTCAATAGTTGTTGTTTTTTTTTATCTAATGATGCTAGCTCACTATCGGATTGTTAGTTGTAATTAGCCATCTAACGTAATTCTGAGAAAAAAGCTAGCGTTGCATCCATTCTAAATTAAACAAATAATTTTAAATCTATAGCCATAACTGCTCAAAAACAGTGTTAATTAAATTAAGGACATTATTACTGATGAAAATGTTAATCAGGTGAAGGCTTTTTTTGTATCAAAGATGACAAAGCAGGGTTGCTAATTCTCACAAATTGTGCGTGAGACACACATGCATTGATTATTACACCGAAGACAAACATGCAGATCAACCGTTTTTGTTATGAATTGTATCCTATTTTCTGTTATTATGTATAGCCTAATAAAATTAGTGTAGTATTTAAGGTTAAATGGAGAAAAGGGTTTTAAATTCAATGCAAAGAGGTAAATTAAAGTCATTTTGTGGCATTTGTTTACCCACTCTAATAAATATACATCTATGTACCGTATTTTTCGGACTATGAGTCCAAAAATACATCATGATGAGGAAAAAATCATATACGGTAAATCGCACTGGACTATAAATCGCATTTATTTAGAACCAAGAACCAAGAGAAAACATTACCTTCTCCAGCCGCGAGAGGGCGCTCTATGTCTTCAGTGTAGACTACAGGAGCAATGAGCAGCGTAGAGAAGGTACTGTTTTCTCTTAGTTCATTTCTCTTGGTTCATGTCAAATTAATTTTGATAAATAAGTCGCACCTGACTATAAGTGGCAAGACCAGCCGAACTATGAAAAAAAGTATAGTCCGGAAAATACGGTAGTCTAGTTGCTCAAAAGAGTATTGCAGGTCATAACTGCTTACTTATTTTTAGGTTTTGCATTTGAATAAATATGTAGTTTCAAATTATACATTTTAAAAAGATACTAGTATAAGCACACAAGTGAATATTAATGCAATAAAAATACTGAATTTAACCCAAGAGAAGTACAGTAGGCCTATTCATGTGAATTGATAGTGAATCAAGAGATGATTAATGGTCATCAGCATCGTAATCGTATCAAATTCTTTCTATTTTTTCCCTCTTGTAGAAACACTATTGTGACAAAACATATATTTAATGTAGTCTCTCATTCACCACTATAGAAGTTTTCCGAACTATGACAACTTCCGCTTGAAAATATGAAACGGTTGTGTAACTACATTCAAGATAAATTAGTTAAATGAAATAAAATGCCTACATGTGCACTGTTCAAAGTTTATCACCATAAATAATAACCTTAATAAGTAGCATGATTATCATATAGTGCTTTCTTAAATATATTCGCAGTAACGACAACAAATATAATATTACAACTTACATCTTACATTATTTTTAGATATGGACAAGGGAAAGAAGAGAAGAGCCATTACTGACTTTTTTGAAGGGTAAGCCTGTTTATTATTATTATTATTTTAATTTCAAGATTCTTCTGGATTTTTATTTTAATTTCTGCTCTTTAAAAGTGACTTGGTGTGTCCAAGGCTTAAGACACTTAATCAGAAAAAAACTATGTAAGGAAAACACTTTGAAACATCAGGTTGGTATGTAATATTTATTTCTTGTAGCATACAGCCTAAGAGGAGCCTCATCGGTAAAACACTCAAACAGCACAGCACTTACATTTATCACCCATGCTACAAGAAAAACTAACAGACCTGCCCCAATCCAGGAAAAACCCCAATACAGACAGACCAGTCCCAATCAGAGCAGACCAGACAGACCAGCTCCAATCCAGGACAACATTAGTCAGCACATCCACAACAAACTGTTCACATCCAGCCCAGTCCATGAGCACAGCTTTGTCCCTGCTTACTAGTACAGACAGGGTAACACACTTCAGCAAGCAACAGCTTGAGGCATGGACACAGCAGTACTCCCCTTGGCTATACTTGAATGGAAATAACGTAGGATGCACATTCTGCAAATATGCCAAGCGCCTTTTTGGAGTCCAAAAGGGAGGACAGGTGGCAGAGAAGTGCACTGTAAAAACGACAACTCAAAATTGTTCACCTTACTCAGATTTTTGCATTCACTGACAATAAAGTTGCTAGTTGGAACTTGAACTATCTGTTGTAAGCCACTTGAACTCACTTTCAGACGTTTCTGAGGAAAAGTTCATCTTATTTAATACATTGAGTTGATTTTATTTTGAAGTTGTAGTTGACACGCAGTTAGAGTGAGGTCAACTTATCTGCGCATGCTCATTTGAAATTTGTCATGGCAACCGGCTGCGACGGGGTTTCCAAAGATTTTCCCAGGAGCTCCCTTCGACAGTTTGAAAGTTTTGCGTCCGCCATTTTGTCACGATGCCAGCGCCAGCGGTAACTTTCCCTGACGTCTTTGTTGAAAAGAGACATCCCTTCTAACAGGTAAGCTAATCATATGAATATGTAATGTTATATGCATTTGGTATTTGTATTACATGTCATTGTGGGAAACAAAATCGATAAATCATAACCAGACGAGGCGTTTATGGCAATACAAAATCCCCCACTATAGCTAATAGATAAGATAGCTTATTTTGAACAGCTAATCTCAATATAATTATTGTCCACATATTAATTGAAAGATATGTTTGTTATTCTCGATGGCATTATGGCATTTTTTTATACACGTCTGCTTTGCTCATATCAAACCGAAGCACCGTCGGCGGTTATTCACATTACTGCTCGTGACCATGCGCTGCAACCAAGGTAACGTTAGAACTAACGTGCTGCTAAAACTGTGATGCAAAACTTCGATTTGATATGGTAGTTAACTAGATAGATATAGCTTCTAGCATGCAACCTTTGTGTAGGGCTCGCGATGTGTTGGTTTCCGGGCAAAACTCACACACGTTTGAAGGTGTTTTTATGTAATAACCAAACCAGGGTATTTTCAATAGCTCAACAGAACTGAAACAACAAAAATTGGTTTCCTCAAATTCAACACAAAATATCACCAAAATACTGTGGGAAGTGAATACTGCATGGTCAAATGTATTGGCACTCAAAATTATAAGCCCATTTCTAAAGGATAATAAACTCGATTCTACTTGAAGAAAACCTCATACTGTCCATATAAACCAACAGATATGTATAGTGAGTAAACTGGAGATTTTTGTCCATTAGAATGTGTGCTTTTATCACGACAAAAGACATTTGTGAAGGGTGCCAATACTTTCGACCATGCAGTATTCACTTCCCGTAGTATTTTGGTGATATATTCTGTTACATTTGGCGCAACCAATTGTTGTTTCAGTTGTGTTGAGCTATTGAAAACATCCTGCTTTGGTTATTTTATCAAAAAAAACTTCAATAGTGTGCACATTTTGCTTAAGAACCAACAATTCTTGAGGTGCGCCAATACTTTTGGCCATGACTGTATATGACTTCAGTTTAAAGTGTCATGCAAATATCTGTTCTTCTTTTGTCCTCACAGGCTTTGTTGCTTCTGGTCCACATAAATCCCAAACTCGTCCGTAAGATTCGTCTGACCAAAGCTCCAGAAACTTTAGAGGAACTGTACAATGAACTGCGTCAAAAATTTGAACTTGTGGGTGAATTCTGTATACAGTATGAAGACTCAGACTTTGGCCAGGCAGTTTGCAACCTGATTGACATAGCAGAGTTACCTTCAGAAAAGGCTGTCTTGCATATTCTGTGGAGCAATGAGGACATGCCATCACCACCACCTCCAACACCAACTCGGTCATCCTCTATCTCTTCCCTTGACACAGCCATCATTGGATCTCCAGACTCAATCCACAGCTCATCTTCAGTTGTGCGGACATATAGGAGGAACGTTTCACAGTGGCCCATTCCATTCCCAGTACCAGCATTCTCATATGATGTTGAACTGATACTCCGCAAGGGGAATGACACGTTTGAAATATCAGGGAAGGGTTTACATGTAACCAGAGATGTGAAAAAAGAGATTCTGGACAAGTTGGCACAAGAAATATTTTCTGTGAAAGCCTACCCTGAAAAACATGAGTTTGATTCTGTTGCTGCTGAACTTGTCAACAAACATCCCTGCCTCAAAGAGCCTGGTGGTGGTACTGGATATGCGGGATGGACAACCAGCATAAAGTACAAGATGGGGAACTACAGATCAAAACTACGTCAAGCTGGATGTAATGAGGTTAGTGTCAACAGGAGATCAAGAAGGGAGGAGGTGGATGATCATGGTGTCAACAGGCGAAGAAGAGATGATGATGATGGGGATGGTGGTCCGGAGGGAAGGTTTTCCTTGAAAAAACCAAAACGAGGTGAGGTCAACCATGTACCAGATCATCCTGAAAGCTACAATGAGGATGACTTGGAAGACCTGAGGTCTTCCCTGGTTGAAGCCATGAAAAAGAAAAACAAGGACATGGAGTTCATCAAACAGAAGATGGACATGACATTCTCCTTTAGGAGAATGGAGATTGTAGAGATGGAGCCCATGGTCTCAGAGGTTCTGGAGAGGTGGCCCGGTCTATTTCTTGAAGAACAGGTAAGGCATCTTTTTTTTTCTTGAACTTGGTGCATTTGTTTACATTTGTGTTATGTTTTTTTCATAATAGTGTATGTAGGTTCATTTGTATCATGGCTTTGAGTTTGCTGTCTTAATTATAACAATGAAATCACACTATCAGCTTGTTGTATTTTCATTTCATTCAGATTTGTCAAGAGTTCACTCGTGTGACCACCAAGGACCTGATGGGAACATTTAAAGCTGCCCTTGAGATGTTCACCCCTCGTCTGTTGAAATTGTATCGTGCCAGGAAGGGCGCCTTTAGTCGAGAGATGGAAACCCTTTTGGAAATGCTTGACAAACAGGTTGTTATATTGACTACAAGGCCTTTTATTCAGTTTGTCCACTAATATTTAAAGCATTAATCAAGAAGGAACTACCAAGCTAGCACTTTGCACTTTTGATGTAATAACTTAAAGGACAACTCCGGTGAAAAATGACCCTAGGGGTAATTAACACATGGTTACAGAGTAGATCGTTCTCTGGGATGCGTTTTCATGATAATCGAATGTAAAGAGTTTTATCTTTAAAAACAGATTAGCTTATAACGCTAGTATATGGGGCAGAGAGTAAGTTAAAGTAAATCGCTAGTTAATACCACTAACAACGCTCAAAATAACCTCACACTACCACGGTAGCATAATGAGGGTCCTTACATGCAAACCGAAGCATTGAGAACTTTGTACGTGTACAAACAGTTTAATAATAAGATACTTTATAAAGACAGTACATTACGCGTATACAGACAGCAGCCATCTTGAAAAACAGTCTCGTGCTAAGTGATATGAACTGTGACTTGGAATCTCATATGGTCCGTTGTTTCCGGAAGAAAGCACTGAACTCAACAGAGAAAAAAAAAATAACACTGAGGAAGTCACAGTTCATATCGCGTAGCACGGCATTCGTCGCTCGACTTGTCGAGACTGTTTTTCTGGGTGGCTGCTGTCATTATGCTACCGTGGTAGTGTGAGGCTATTTTGAGCGTTGTTAGTGGTATTAACTAGCGATTTACTTTAACTTACTCTCTGCCCCATATACTAGCGTTATAAGCTAATCTGTTATTAAAGATAAGACTCTTTATATTCGATTATCATGAAAACGCATCCCAGAGAACGATCTACCCGGTAACCATGTGTTAATTACCCCTAGGTTCATTTTTCACCGGAGTTTTCTTTTAATTATTTTTTTTGCATCAGCTACATTGGTGAGCGAGTTCCATCTTGATTGACTATTTAATACAGTTATATTTAAAGGATACGTTCACGATTTTGCACTTTGAGGCCCCTCTCTGGGTTGATGAAATAGTGTTTGACACCAGAATTTTGACTATTGGTCCAGTCTTGAGCTGATTTAGAATTTAGAACTGCCATGCTTCAGAATGGCTAGCTACATGCATTCACAAACCTGTCTTTAAATCAACCCTAACTGATTGGTTAGTGGGGTTCGTTGAGTGTTCGTTAAACTAGTGAACTTATCCTTAAAAGACAAAAAGAAACACTAACAAACTAACAGAGCCTGCAATTATTTAATCTGCCTACATTCACAATTGTAGTGATGGGAATACAAATGGAACAAGCACAAGTGCACATGCACAAGTACATTTCACAGAGCTAAACAAAAGTATTTGTTTGTCTTTATATTCTTCCAAAACAGACATCTGACATCACAAGTCATCGCAGACAGGCAGCTGTGGAAGGTCTTCCCATATTTCTGCGGGAGAATACTGAGAAGCTTTTCTCTAGATGCCTGGTGAGTGCAGCTTGGAAGACCTTCAGCTTTTAGTAGTGTTGTATAGCAAAGAGGCCATACACAAATAGACATCACTCTTTATTGACTATTTTATTACAGGACATTATTTCAGTAGTGTTTTTGTTTTGTCAGGCAACTGATGCAGATGACAAACAGGTGAAAGGCATCAAGATGGGGGTCCTCACAGTGTTTGATGATGATGACGACGCAGTCATTAATATTGCCCTTGTGTTGGAGGAAACCATTGTCCTGAAAGACATCCCAGACACCCCGACTGCACTTGCGTATCTTTTTGGCTTGCTTTATAGCCTCAACATGGAGTTCCCAAAAGACATCAGGTATACCTTTGAAACTATCCAGCACATTTTCATGGAAATGTCCACCAATTGCTCACAGCGTGTCCGGAGCTTCAAGACCAAGCTGTTAAACCAGTGATTCATTTTCCATGGGGAAGATTTATTTTATCCTGTCTGTTCATTTATGTTTGGATATTTTGTAAATCTTCACATAGACCACCTTATAGTTTTTATGTTGTTCCTTTATTTTGACTAAAAACAAATCTGTTATTTGTAGCTGTCATATAACTGTCACGAGACTATTGATTGTTTCTCAGTTGAAGCAAGCTTTGTTTCAGCATTGCTGTTATAGTCTGCATCTTTGCTGGTGTGTCAAGTATCCATGGGGAAGATTTCTTTTATCATGTCTGTTCATTTATTATGTTTGGATATTTTGTAAGTCTTCACATAGACCACCTTATAGTTTTTATGTTGTTCCTTTTGATTTCCCCAACTTATTGACATGTGCCTTATTTTCTCTGGACACAAGTGCTTTATTTGAACTAAAAACAAATATTTTGTGTAGCTGTCATATTACTGTCAAGAGACTACGGTATTGATTGTTCAGTAAGCAAGCTGTGTTTCACCATTACTGTTATAGCCTGCATGTTTGCATTTTTGGCTAATTTCAAAGTTCAGATCATTCAGAAAGTTCAGATAATTTGGCTTTTTCAGCTGGGACACATTTCTGCAATATTGCATTATTTGTAAGGTCTCAACAAGAAAAAAAACTGCCCATATTATGGTACTGAAACCTGTATTTGCTTTATTACTTGTTTACATTGTGGAATTGTAAAGCAAAGTCGTTCAAATAAACATGCATAAATTAACTGGTTTATTGTCAGTGTATGATTTAATGGGGGAGGGGGGGGAAGGGGGGAGGGTAGTTTAAACTCAAAATAGTAAGTTATTACAGAGGATGGTAATTCGAACTCAAAATAGTACGTTTTTACAGACTTGAAAGTTCCAGTAACTTGAATTAAAAAAAATTAGTTGTCAGAACTTGAAAAACTTAGCTGACGCAACTTAATAATTGTAGTTCTTCAAAACTTAAAAAATTAAGTTGATATCTTCAACTCAAAAATTCTGTGCAGTCGGTTGCCTTGAAAATTTGAGTTGAACTAACTTTTTCTTTTTTACAGTGTGGGCTTCTGGAGAGGTCACAGCAAAAGATGTCAGGGCCATGAGAAAGAAAATCTACAAACACAGAGACAGCTTAACTCACAAGGCATCAACAGATATTCAACAGCAGAAAGAGAAAGAGGTGTTGCCCACCTTGACAGAAACCTTGAATGCTAAAGTTCTGTTGGAGACAGTGCACTCATTTAGAAAAGCATATTTTGTTGCAAAGGAGAAGTTAGCCTTCTCAAAAATGAATGGATTGGTTGAGTTACAAGAAATGAATGGAGTAAAAACCGTCTCTTGTCACAAATCTGATCACTCTTGCATTAATATAATAACACACATTGCCAATAAAATGAGGAAGAAAATTGTCTCAACAATTAAAAGTGCTGGTTCTTGGATCTGTCTTACAGTAGATGAAAGCACTGCATTTGGTAGAAGCTACCTCATCCTATACCTCAGAGGAGATGTGACAGGAGAAGGTGAGACAGAAAACATTTTTTTGGATTTGATTGAGCTGGAGGAAGGAACAACTGCTGATGCCATATA
Organism: Carassius carassius; assembly: GCF_963082965.1. Lineage (NCBI taxonomy): Eukaryota > Metazoa > Chordata > Actinopteri > Cypriniformes > Cyprinidae > Carassius > Carassius carassius. The sequence goes on along the minus strand of NC_081775.1, from coordinate 32,997,776 downwards.
CAAAGCTCTCAAAAAGAGTCTCCTGGAAGCTGACCTGGATGATGCATACCTCAAGTCTCATCTGATTTGCATTACAACCGATGGGGCATCTGTGATGACTGGAAGACAGAGTGGTCTTGTCACAAGGCTGAAAAAAGACTATCCTTTGCTGGAGAGTATCCACTGTCTTGCTCACAGGCTTGAGTTATTAGTAAGTGATGCACTAAAGTCAGTCACAGGTTGCAATCACTTTGAGATATTTATTTCAAAGCTGTATACACTGCACCATCAATCCCCAAAGAATGCCAGATAACTTTCAGAAGCAGCTTCTCAAGTTAACATCTGCCTACTTAAGATTGGTCACATTTTTACCATCCGCTGGGTAGCAAGTAGTTTTGTGACTTTACAAGCTGTTTGGAGAGACTTCCCTGCTCTGGTTGCACAAATGAAAAAAGGAGCTGAAGATGGATCTCGCTCTGATATAGAAAGAAAAAAATTCAGTGGCCTTCTGAATGGCCTCACATGCACTGGCTTTGTTAATGACCTGGCAACCATTAAAGATGTGCTACGTGAACTTCACAGTCTGTCCCTAAAACTTCAGGTAGGTACAGTGTTCTTCTTCAGATTAAGTGTGAACAGATGTGGAAATACTCTGATGTTATGAATGCGCTAAATAACATTATAAATGTGTTCAGATTCATAAGGACAAATCACAATGTTTGATAAAGATGTGTTTCTATCAGCAAACAGTCAGAATAAAGTGATGATCTGCTGCTGATCCTGAATGTCTTGTTTAATGAGTGTTTCTAGTCTGAGACTCATCAATATTATCAGCTGATCAAAATCCTCTTTATTTCATGATAATAGATCCTGTTTTCACCTCATTCATTACACTGATGACTTCAGATCTGTTCATTGACACATTAAGATCATTTTATTGCTGTGAAGATCAGAAAACAACACGGTTATCAGTTATTGTGACATTACAAGATGAAACTATCACAACAGCATTTATTCATTAGTCTGTGATAAACCATGTTTCATATAAAACACAAAACTAAAACACATTCAGTTCAACTCTGTTCATTGGTGCTTTATTTGTACCTTGCAAATTTGTAAAATTATATTTCTATATATATATATATATATGTGTGTGTGTGGATGTCATCAGTGGTGGGTCACATGTTCACTCCTACTATGATGATTCTGATTTTATTACATTCAGTGTAAACGGTGATTTATAATGGATCAGTAACAACAAGATCACAGTTGAAGTTCACACAGTCTGTCTGAGAGAGAATCTCCTGGAGAAATAAAACACATGAACACAACTGCACACAGAAGACACATAAAACTGTAACTTAGTTCTTATATTTATAACATACAGCCCAGTTAAGCAACATGACACGACCAAGAGAGTGAAGTTTTCCCTGGAAACCACGATTGAAAATTTGACATTTTAAAGCGTTAAAACGAGTAGTTCATATACATTTTAGTTCAATATTTGATATTACTAATACTAATTTAGACCAACATATGTTTATATTTTAACTGAACCTCTGATGTCACATGGACTACTTTGATGATGTTTTTCTTCCCTTTCTGGACATGGACAGTAGACCGTACACACAGCTTCAATGGAGGGACTGAAATCTAAAATATCTTAAACTGTGTTCTGAAGATGAACGGTGATCTCACGGGTTTGGAACTACATGAGGGTAAGTTATTAATTACATAATTTAGATTTTTGGGTGAACTAACCCTTTGAGGAAATGTTGTACAAAGATTAGATTAGATTCAACTTTATTGTCATTATGCAGAGTACAGTACAGAGCTAATGAAATGCAGTTAGCATCTAACCAGAAGTGCAGGAATATAGTGTTGTATATACAGTACGTATAAGTGCAGAGTAAGTGAAGCTATGACATACAGAATGTACAGTAGAGTTGCTATAAACAGTATTGATCAGAGTATATACAGAATATAAATATGAATGCAATGTAGGGATTATATATACATTATGAACAGAGCAATGTAGGATTATATACACATTATGAACAGCAGCAACGTGAGAGCTGTGGTAATAAATACAGTTGGATTGAATGAGCAAACGTATTGTTAAACAATGTATTCTATGCAAAATAACAGTAATGCAATGATATTTTTATAGAAATAGTTTACTGTGCTTTGTACAGAAGTACTGTGACGAGTGCAGTAAAAGAGCAGGTGCAGGTTAGATTGGTGTTGTGGAGTTCAGAAGTGTCACAGCCTCCGGGGAAGAAGCTCTTCCTGAGTCTACTAGTGCGAGAGCGTAGCTCCTGTAACTCCTGCCGGATGGAAGGAGGGTGAAGAGTTCATAGTGAAGATGAGACGCATCCTTCATGATGTTTCTTGCCCTGCCCAGACAGCGCTTGTGATAAATGTTCTCGATGGAAGTTAACTGGGTGTCAGTGATCCATCGAGCAGTTTAAGGCTCCGTGAGAAGTAAAGGTGCTGCTGTGCCTTTGTGACCAGGGTGGAGGTGTTTTAGTTTTCTCCACCCGCTGGAGTGCTTTGCGGTCAGATGCAGAGCAACTGCTGTGCCATACTGAGATGCAGTTTGTGAGTCTGCTCTCAATGATACAGCGCTAGATTTCCACAAGTTCTTCAGTAATTCTGTTTGTTAACAGCAGCTGTTCATCACTAATGCTCAATTATCACTCAATTAATCACTTCATTATTTAATTGCAACGTATATCTTCTTTCAGTGAACTCAACTGAATTAAGTTCAGAGTACTCACAACTATTAGTTTTAAAACTTAAATGGTTTAAGGCAATCTGTTGACTCAAATGGTTGCTCGCTCAAAAGGTCTTGAATTAATTAGTTTTAATAATTGTCTTTCTGTGACGAGTGGGGCGGGGCCGAGGGACATGGGAGCGAGGCCTGGGGAGTGATTGGAGATGAGCGACACCTGTTCGACCCACCGGTCTCGAGGCCCATGGAGGAGATGGAAGGATATAAAACTGGAGCGACGACAGTGAAGGCCTGGGCTTTTAGTTGTGTTTTGGGTTTTATTTGCGCGCACCAGTCGTCCGTGAGGGGCTGGTGTGCTGGTTTTGTGTTTATTTTGCTTTATTAAAATGTTGTTGATTGTCCGCCGGTTCCCGCCTCCTTCTTCCGGATGAATACAAAGGGTAATTCATTACACTTTCCTTTTACCGTTTTTTTTCTTCACTTATTGCATTATCTATGTTCTTGATACTTGAAGGTTACACTGTTGTTACAAGTTACTTCTGTTGTATTAGCACTACAAGTGCACTATGTATAAATTAAATAATTGTTTTTCTATTTAATTTTTTACTTATTGTCTTACCTGTGGTCTTGATAGTTGTTTATCTAATTACCTTTTATGTGTTACACTGCCCCTTTACTGGTTTTATATACCTTACTGTAAACTGTACACATTTACCTCATTGTGATGCACAAATAATGAGATACAGAATTGATCAATTTTGCCATTTATTGTTGTAACAGGAGGTATGCAATATGCATAACAATGATAATGCTGTTCATGCATAGGCAACATTTAATGTAAGGCTGTGAAAACCATTAATAGCATCCAAAATAAAAGTAGTTTATTTAACGTACATTTCTGTATATGTATATAAATGCACATACATACACGTGTATATCACCGTCTTCACATGAACCCTGAGGTGAGCTATCTGCCGTGTTTCCTCCACATCTTTTGCTTCCAGCTGGCTGCGTCCTCTGGTGAATGCAGGTATTTTCTCTTCTGCACACACGAGTCCAACACTGTCTCTGTCACATCCACGATCTGCCAACACCAAGTCTCCAGGTAATAGTTTATTAAGAAGGTAAAATGATTTCATGGGTAAAGATGAGGCAAGGATTCGTGCAGAAAGCAAGGGGCTTTATTGAATAATAATAAAGCAAAGGAAATAAAAAAACGTAGAGCAGACACAAGAACACATCCGCTGAAAACACAAGACAAGACAAGAGTGTCTGATGAGAAAATGAAAGTTGAACACACAGACGAGAACACACACACGTTCACACAATAACAATATACACCAGTGTCAGGAATACTGACATAACCAGGAATAAACCAGAGCAAAATGACAGTCCTGACATTAATAAAGTGTGCGGTGTAACAATGACTCCATTGCTAGTGGTAAAAACAACAACAAAAGTTAAACGCGTTTAGTTTATAACTTACCACGTATAACTTAATATTTCACTGGGAATCTGACTCGAGGGGGTTTGTCAGTCTCTCAACAGTGGAAAAAAAGAGTACGAGTGTTATTTAAGTTACTGTTTATAAGCTTTGAGAAGAAATTCTGTCTAGCTGTGGCTAGTTTCACATTAAAAGCATGAAGGCTGTCTTTATAGATGCTATAGTGAATTTCAAGTTTCGTCTTTTCTGCATTGTCTTTTCATCGTCTGAACTGCTGTTGATCTTCTCCAAACTGATTTCTGTCTGTTTGTTTTCTTACTGACTATTATTGGAGCAATATCATCAATAACATTCTTAACTTTTGAGTTGAAGGAATCAAGGAGAAGATCATCAGAGTCTGCAGAAATGCTTGGTGTTAAAGATATAGCCTCCATAAATAGTACACTTGTGTTCTCGTTAATGCATCTCCTTCTGACAGAGACAGATCTAGATTCAGTGCTAGCAGAGATCAATATATCAAAGAAGATACAGAAGTGATCAGATAGTGCTACGTCCTTAATAACAATGGATGAAATGTTTAGAGCCCTACTGATGATTAAGTCTAGAGTGTGTCCAGCTTTGTGTGTGTGTCCATGCACATGCTGAATCAGGTCGTATAACACTGATAAATGCATGTAATTCACTAAATCTATCATGATCCAAGAACCTTTTGTGTTGGGATATATTTATATCTAATGTGGTTTGATCTGTTGTCTTGACAAACAGCTTCGACATCAGCATGTATATTATTAGATGAATGTGGTCAGTGTATCTTTTAGTAGTTTAAAGTCTTATTTTTTTTCTTCTGCTTATATGAACTAAACATTTTTACTTCCACTCCATACAAAATGCCACATGAAAATATGAGAGAGCACACAGTTACAACAAGTGATCTGTTCTGGATCCATAAAGCAGTTAGAGAGTCTCTGAAATCAGTCTGAGAGGAGAAACTATTTGATCAGACACGAAGACTCTCAGGATCTCAGGCTTAAACACTGCTTTAAGACATTTTTAACATGTATATTTGGGTCAGCTTATTTCTGTTGAAAATGCCAGCATTGATCTCCAGGAAGCTCAGAAGAGCTGATGATCTTGTGCATCAATGCTGAATAAATCGAGGGTTATTTAGCTGACAGGAGAGTTTGACTTCACTTTACTACAGAGCAGCCTCACATCAGCTCATCTGTCTCTCATTACTGATCCAGTTTGTCTCTTCATATCTGTGGACTCAAACCGCTGAAGATGTTTGACAGAGTTTGGTTCTGGTTGTGTTTGTGGCATATGCTTGGTGAGTTTGAAATGTGTATTTGTTTTCTCTCAAATATGTGTGTTTGTTTTTCTAAATATCCTTTCTATAAAAACAGTGAAGCTCAAACAGCAGCAGCTTTAGTTTCAGTCGTGACGTGATTCTCATCTGAAGAGTTTTCTGTGGATGAATTCAGCTCAAATCAACTTCAGTTCCTGTGTCGGCAAATGGGTTTTATTCAAAATCACCATGAAGATGTATTTCGTTTTGTTGTTTGGATATTATTGGTGCAAGATTTACATTTGACACTGTTTACTTCAGTAAACCTTGACCTTAATCTGTGACAAACTCTGTTTGTGTTTGTTCTTCAGGTGTGTTTGCTGATTCAGATGAAGTGAAGTCAGTGTTTGTGATGGAGGGAGATTCAGTCTCTCTACAGACTAACACTGAACTACAGACAAATGATGAGGTTTTCTGGACATGTGGACACTCAGAGACTCGTATAGCTGAAATTGATAAAGACACTGGAAGATTCTCCACATATGATGTTCTTGATGTGAGATTCAGAGACAGACTGGAGCTGGATCATCAGACTGGATCTCTGATCATCACAAACACCAGAAACACAGACTCTGGACTTTATCAAGTGACCATCAGAGGAGAAGATTGACCACATACAGATTCAATCTTACTGTCTCTGGTGAGTCACAATTACATTTGGGTCATTTGTGCTGACAGTTTTCATAAAAATATTTTCATGAACCAAATCAAAAAGCAATAAAAATATATATTTCAAAACATTTATTCAGAGACCATAAAAATGTCAATAGTGCTCAGTGCAGTATAACTTGTCAGTTGAAGTATTTTTACACACCGAACACATTTAAAAGACGGTCCATGGTTTAATGTGAGATAATGATGAATATTGAAGTTGATGTAAACTCTTCTCTCCACTGCGTCTATCTGTCATCCTCCATTCAGCTTCAAACTGCATGTAACATACACCACAGTCAAGACAATGACATTCTCTCCCAGATGATTCACTGTTCCTATTATACCTGAACTGTGAATAAAGTGCAATGTTTTTATTTTATTTTATATAAAATAACTTTATCTTGCCAGAGTTTGGTGCTGTTTCTAAATCGTGTTACTTTCTGCCGGGTGTCTGTTATGTTAATGAGGATACTTGCAAAGATGGGAATTCTGACGCGTGTGTGTGTGTTTATGAAATCGTTCAAAGTCAATAAATTAGCAAACAAACAATGCACACTCCTCTCACACAGAAAAAGAGACGGCACATACAGCTCTGGTGTTTGTGTTTCAATGACTTAAAATCAGTTTTAAAACAAAAACACGTCTTAAAAATGTGTGTCCATGCTACAAATGTAGTCCCTCATTTAGGAACGAGCTCCTCGTTTTGTCCCGGCTGGTCATTGTCTCCTCTTCACGCGCCGTGGTGGTGTGTAAAGATCACACTCATCCAAATGATGAAAAACTATTACAGTAAACAATGTATTCTGTGGCACCACAAAATAAAAGATGGAGCATAATATGAAACTATAGACTTTTTATTTCGTCCATCCGATATATACAGTCATATCACACAGCCCTACCCTGAAGTGATCTGACTGTGGTCTTGAGGTCTTGCCGTAATGAAGTCTGTCAAGAGTCCGGACCCGGTGTTCCTCCCTCTCACCACCAGAGGGCGCCATTTCCCATTATCCCGGACTCATTCACCTTTACTCCACACACCTGGTCACAAACTCTTCACACCTGTTAGCCCACCCTCTCTCTCTCTCTCTCTCTCTCTCTCTCTCTCTCTCTCTCTCACACACACACACACACACACACACACACACACACACACAAACACATACACACACACACACACACACACACACACACACAAACATACAAACACACACCTGTTTACTGTACAAACACAATTTACTAGATCATTCCCTCAATTTACATATTGTGCACACGATTTAGAAATTGAGATGATGAATTAGCAAATCGAGGGAACAAAATAGTAACTGTGTCCACATTTTAGTACATTGAGGGAATGAATAAGTAAATCATGCACACAATTTATTTATTTTTATTTTTATTTTTTATTTTTTTTGCATGTCATGTGCAAGGCTCCATAAAATTTAAAGGGGACTTAGGCAAACACAAATTCCACTGGATTGTTCCTTTGAGAAGCTTCTCCGCTTTGAATGTTTTTTTTTCTACTTAATGGGGAAGTCGTGGCCTAATGGTTAGAGAGTCGGACTCCCAATTGAAAGGTTGTGAGTTCAAGTCCCGGGCCGGCAGGAATTGTGGGTGGGGGGAGTGCATGTACAGTTCTCTCTCCACCTTCAATACCACGACTTAGGTGCCCTTGAGCAAGGCATCGAACCCCCAACTGCTCCCCGGGCGCCGCAGCATAAATGGCTGCCCACTGCTCCGGGTGTGTGCTCACAGTGTGTGTGTGTGTGTGTGTTCACTGCTCTGTGTGTGTGCATTTCGGATGGGTTAAATGCAGAGCACAAATTCTGAGTATGGGTCATCGTACTTGGCTGAATGTCACTTCACTTTCACTTTTACTTTTGAACCTATCTTAGATTGTCTACCTTGGCTATTCATACTAATATTTTAATTGGTTGAAGACCATTATTTTGTGTTACTCATACTAATACAGCCACAACTGATAGCTGTTTTTTAGGTAAAAGGATCCTGGAGAACCTACAGATGAAGTGCCATCTACTTCGACAGAAATGATTCGGAGTAGAGGCAATCTAAGAAGTAACTTAAATAATGGATGATTACGTATGGAAACTATGAAAAGATTTCTCAAATTTGATCATGTTTTATATTCGTTTTTTTATCCACAGTTAGAGAAAGAGTTGGATTCACCTTCAGCAGTTATGGATGCCAAGGTAAGACCAATGCAGGACTACTTAGTATCATTTTATAGAAAGAAATGTTATCTTTATTTATTTTTTTTACAAATCTTTTATCCGTACAGATTCATTTTCAGATTAATCACTTATTAAATATAATTCATTTTACTTGTTAATGGTATATTATACGATTAAGCCAAATCATAACTGCTGATTGTTCCTTTTGAAATTGTAATTAAGATTATTAGATTTTTTTAAATTTACATTGAATGATGTTTTGAATAGCTTTTTATCATTGTTTAAAGCAACTGCATGTCATATTCTTATATGAAAATAAGTTTAGCTTCAAATGTCAACTATACATTGGTTTGTTTTTTTATTTATATATACAGAAGCTGGTCATATAATTAGAATATCATCAAAAAGCTGATTTCACTAAATCTATTCAAAAAGTGAAACTTGTATATTATATTCATTCATTACACACAGACTGATATATTTCACATGCTTATTTCTTTTAATTTTGATGATTATAACTGACAACTAAGGAAAATCCCATACATTAATCTATTAACTGACATGAACTAACAATGAACAATACATTTGTTTTAATGCACAAGTAAATGCTGAAATTAACATGAACTAAAATTAATAAATGCTGTACTAGTATTGTTCAATTGTGAATGCTTAGTTCATATTAACTAATACAGTTAACTAATGTTAGCTAATGAACCTTATTTTAAAGTATTACTATATATATATATATATATATACCATATATTATTACTATAATTGCGTTTGTTTATGTAACTGCGTAATTGTGTCATCTGTAATTGTAATCACCCAAGTATCATTTTGTTTGAGGTTTTTCTGTGTTTGAAGTGTTTTCCTTCATTTGTTTGTGAGGTTTCTTGTCCTGTGTGTTCTGTCATGTATTCAGAAGACTTTATTGAAGCACATGAAAGTACCTGTGGGGAAAGGTTATTATTTTTATTGTATGCTTTGTGTTTTCATGACATTTTTGGTTTAACCTACAGTCCTTACTATCAGTTGTTTGTGTGTGTGGTATTAAATATTATTTAGCTTCTTTCAGAGCTGACGATGGACCAAACCAAGATTTAGACGGAACAGGACAAAAGCAAAAGAGGTGCAATTAAGTTTAATTTCTAGTGCCTTTTTTACATCAGCCAAAAGCTAAAAAAGAAAGCATCTCTGTTTTCTTTTTCTCAAGCCTTACAGACACAATCGACACACTTAAAGAGGCAATAGACCCATTTTCAGCCTCTGTGTCACAAGAGAAGACATGTTCTCCCGAGCTCTCACACAGAAGAAGTCGTCTCTGAAGAATCACTTTCATTGGAGATCCTGGGATAGATCGTGCTTCTGATGAAACAATTCCTGACCGCTGTGTGTTTGTTCTCAGATACAGCAGCACCATTGCATTAATTATGCAGTTTTATAGTCATCTTCTAAACTAACTTCAGTGCATTTGTTTATTAGTACTGACAATCTGCTTTCTTTAAAGAAATGATGGCCAGAATTGAGGAACAATTATTTGAGGGAGGGAGCACTGGGAAAAATCTGAAGTATTCAATTACAGACTTTCAGAATGACAATTTCAGGAAGGTTTATTAGCATCACAGCTGGGTAAAAAACATTGATGTCTCAATTTTAATCGAACCAATCTCATTTTTTAAACTGATTTCACAATAGGCTTTGTGCTTTGTTACTTCTGATAAGAAACAAAGTCTCAGATTTGGACTTCTGTCCATCTTCTCTTGAAATGTCACCAGTAAATCTGACTGTGGTGCTCTCTATCTAATGCAGTGACGATCACGCAGTGTGCCTCAGGTCAAGTGAAGCGGCAGCATGCAGCACTCTTGAAAGATCACGTCTTCCTCTGTTTTTAACACCAGTTACAGGCTACAGCGCCAAATAAACATCAATGAATGCCAAAAATACAAATACAATTCTAAACTTCAATATTATAGTAATGTAGTAGCAACTAAGCTGCTATGTACCACATATAATATAGTTTAATATAATATAATATAATATAATATAATATAATATAATTTAATATAATATAATATAATATAATATAATATAATATAATATAGTGTAATATAATATAATATAATATAATATAATATAATATAATATAATATAATATAATATAGTGTAATATAATATAATATAATATAAAATAATATAATATAATATAATATAATATAATATACTATAATGTAATGTAATGTATTGTAATGTAATATAATATAATATAATATAATATAATATAATATAATATAATATAATATAATATAATATAATGTAATGTAATGTAATATAATATAATATAATATAATATAATATAATATAATATAATATAATATAATATAAAATAATATAATATAATATAATATAATATAATATAATATAATATTTGTGTCAATACTCAGCCCTAATTCTAATCCTAGAACAGTTTGTCAGTGAATGCGTCTCTTTGTCCAGTTTTCTTTGTTGTACTTTAGGATAGTTGGTGAAATAATGGCAGTGAGCATTACTCAGGATGGACCTTTTTCATGGAGTGGAAATACAATTTCATTTCTTCCGGGAGATTAATAAAGATGAGCTGACATAACAGATGCAGACCTGCTAGATCTGACTGACGAGGTTTTCTAATTCAACTCAATTCAGATTTTTAGATACATCTGTGTAGTGTATGTGTGTGTTACTCCTGGTTTTTATTTCTTTAGATCGAGACTGCAGACACGACAGCATTGCTTGAGCTTTCTGAAAGAATCGTAGCATGTAACATGTGATGAAAGGAAGACATTGTCAGGTGTAGTATCTGTGATTCTGTCCATCTGACTCTCCTCCTTTCTCTTGAATCCACACATCAGGGTTAGATGTTTTTGCTTCATTATACTCATTCCTAGACTCTCATCTACAGCTTTTTACAGCTTTTCCATTGTCATGAGAAAAAATTAAATATCTGGTGAATTTTAAGTGTCATTTCCAGACCTGAAAAAATATATAGTCAGTTTCGATAGTCAGTGTAATTTCATTTTATTTATTTTTTTCTAGTTGAGCATTTTTCTAGTATTTAAACACCTATGATGTCTGTAAAATAATTTACGAATGCCTTTTCAGTCTGACAGAGATTAATGTTTCATACTTAGCCTTTTGTTTCAAACAAGCACTTTTATTAAGTTAAAGATGATTTCTCTTTTTCCTGGATGTATTATTTGGTGTAGTGCTGTTGTTCTGCATTCGTCTGTGTGAATCCTCTCAATGCTGCAGCAAATGTGCAGAAGATTGGAAATCTGTGACCTCCAGCAAATGATGAAACAAAATCAGCCTTTATTTCAGCGTTATTTGTTGCAGAGACAAAAAAAAGGACATAATGACATAAATTAAAAGCAAATAACATTTTGAATCCTAAACAAGTAACACTACAGATCTATCGTCTAATCTGAAGGGTGAACTCAAAAGACATAAATCATACAACAAGGTAACTTTTGAAGAGCAGAAATGCATCACGTAACTGTAAGAGTAAATCATATTTATAATAAAAATAACAGTAAGTTAAGTACTATGCACCCATTTGTAAGGAAGGTTGTAAATGAACTAATTACTCTAGCCAGTGCTGTCACGTCACGGGACAATCATGTTTGGGTCAAATTGTAATTCTCTGCTTCACAATGGTGAGGTGCTGCCTAAATTTCTGCCGTACTCATTGAATATCTGTCCATGTGAGAACAGATAAAGGTCGATCTCTCTCATCTCTCACACTTTTTACAGTCTAATGATTGAGATTCGAGTCTCAAACAAGATCTTGCTTCTGTGTTCCTGGGGTTTCTCTTCATCAGATCCAGAAATGTCTCGGTCTAAAAGCACACATATCTACATCACAGCAACCAGAGATGATAAATTCAGAAAATAAGATGGAAATAACTGGACATTTTCTATTTGTGTGTAGAAACTGAAAGTTCATTATAATTAATTGAGTTCTGAACTAATTCAATGAATCATACATTTCATATATCTTAATTATTCATCATAACCTACAGAATAACTGAATAAATCATTCAATCTGAATTCATAGACTATTGCTGTAATGAAAGAAATGTAATGAAATTTCTTCAAATAAAACCAGGACTGTATATGATTCTGTTATATAGCATATAATCATCACCTTTCAGATTGATATGTTTGTCTTGGATTATTTGATATGGGTTGTCTGTCATTATTCATTAACCCTTCAGAGTAGTCAAATGTATCAGAAGGAGGTGAATGGAGCAGATTGAGAGGGAGAATGTGAAGAAACAGCAGGTGGCGCTAGTGCACTGTTTTAGTTTGGGATCTGCTGTTAGAAGGAAGAAGAAGGAGAAAGCAGGTGTGTTTGTGCTTCACATTCCTGTCCAGTTGGTGGCGCTGATGCACGAGATCTGTTGTTAACTGGACTTTGATTTTCTCCAAGATGAAGTCGTGTCAGGTGACAAACATCAATCGTGAAGATCGCACAGGTGTTTAACAGCGATCACAAACCGGAAGTGTTTGAAAGACTTCTGGATTCTGTTCCTGCAGCACAAGATCGTCTGAACTACTGCAAGTAAGTCTGAATACTTTCACCATTACACTTATTTAGGAGAATGATGAACGCATTTCAGAGCTGGATGAAGCGGGATTTGTTCAGTTATAACTTATACCTGTCTGTCACCGAAGAAACAAATCACAGAGAAACAGAGAGATATTAATAAAACAAACCATTTAAAGATGATGAATGTTAAAACATTTTTACAAGTCTTTAAAAATATCTGTAAAAAAATATAGACTAGCAGTCCGAATTATTCTAAAAGTGAATTTTTGTATTTTAAGACATGAGACTGAAAGTGTTTTGTGGTCCAACCAAACCTGTTCTTCTGGACAGACAGCTTGATAAACACGAGCAAAACAAATCTTCTTTTAAACTTTTTAATGATCCGAAGCTTAATATATAGTAACTTATTACTGATAGTAATGTGTAAGTAAATAAAGACGTGTGTTGTGAGTGATCTGAAGAGATTATTACATGGCAGTATATTTGCATCATATTTTATTTGTATATTGATTGCTTGATAACTCAGAGATTCAGCACTAGTTATTTTCTTCATCATTTGTTCCTCTGAACTCTCATGATCTTGATCTGATTGTCATGTCCAGGTCATGATGAGCATCTGATCGTCTTCAGAGACACAAAGATCTCAGTGTTGAGCTGTTCATCTGCAGTATGTCAGAGAAGAGAGGAAAGATGAGTCTCTCACACAAACAGAGGTAACACTGAGTCTGCTTTCACAGAAAACAATAACACTTCTCTACAAGCAGTGTTTTCTCTCACTGTTGTCATGTCTAATGATTTGAAAAACAAAGCAGAACTTCCTCTAAACGTGTTTAGATTGTCTCGGGTTAAAAACAGCTTGAAACTTGTTAAATGTCTAATATACAGGAATATTTAAATCCTGTACAACCCCAGAATTAAAATGTTTTACACTTTAGTTTCAGGTTGCACATTTAGTGGATAGAAAATGTAAATAATATGGTAACTTAAGCGAGTCAAAATAATCATTGCAAACTGAAGTATCTCTCACTGTAAAGTGTTAAATGAACTAAAATCAGTAATAATTTCACTTGTGGCTCAAGTGGTAGAGCATTGTGTTAGCAGCGCAAGGTTGTGGGCTCGATTCCCAGGGAACACATGTTAGGAGAAAATGTTAGCCTCAATCCAATCTTTTTTTTAATGTCTATACAGGAGCGCTCTTTGGTCCATAGCATTGAATGGCTCAAATATGATGGATAGGCCTATAAATATAATATTAAGGTTAGATAATCCCCAAACTAATTTCAGAAGGAATCTCAGTGATTTGACTCTGGAGACAGATCTGTAATTATTTAACACAACTTTAATTTTTCCTCATATAACAAGTCCGTCTGTGATCATGCACATCATTGCATTAATAAAACATCTACTAATACTACAGCAATAAATATTATGTATAGCAGTCAGAACATTGTTTATTTTTTTAGCTCCAGAAAGATAATGTTTGTATTCAGTTTCTTCACTTTAATCTCTCTTTCATTCTTTCATTTCAAATTAATAAAAAATCGCATCAATGTGTAATGTGTCTTTATGATGTTATGAGAGATAATATTCAGTGAATTTCCAAATCTGAACCAACAGAATCTGGACTGTTACTAAGGTTTTCAGATAAACCTTTTTCTTTATTTGACAAATATTATAAAGAACACCAAGTTCATTGTGTCTGTTTGTAAGGATCTACAATTTGACCAAAAATGGCTACACTTGAGTGATGAAATGAATTTGTAGTAAAAAACCTCATTAAATGTTCACTTTGCTGGAGAACAGGTTTGTAAACCGGCTCAAACCCATGCATGCATTGCTACTGTGGTATATTTATTCATCGCACAGACTGGTGTTTTTTTTCATAGCATGTTCAATATATGTAACACTGCACAGCCCTAGGGTCTCATTTATACAACTCTCCGTAGATTTCATCCTAAATTTTTATGTAGGCACAAAAGCTAGATTTTGCATACGCCCAAAAGTTTTCAGATTTATAAAACCATGCGCACGCCAGAACCTGCACAAACATCTCTTTATAAATCCCAGTCAGGGGAAGATTGTGCGTACATGTAATCCAGCAGTGTCCACCATAATATAGAAGTAAGTGCACATCATCCATCATTGTTCTCACTAAAATATTTCTCATAACATGTGATCTGACTCTGTAGTTTAGTTTAAAGATTAATTATTGAGCACCTATAGCACTCCTTGCTTTAATAAAAATAACATGTCACAGGAAAATGGTTTATTGTAAATGAAATTATGCAATTGTTTGTAAAATTATGTAGGCCTAATTTCAGTGTTAATCTCTTTTAATGCGAGTGGGATATTTCATGCAAATGTGTATATCGACATGAAAACAGAGTTTAAAGTCATTGTTTACTTCATTAATTTTCTCACTCCATGAAAAAGAGTTTGTACGCCTGGTTTATAATGTTTGTACGGTGTGTATATATTTACGCCAATTTTATTTTCTATAAATCCCGATATGTGCGTTAAAAAAATCTGTACGCAATTTCTGTGCCTATTTTGTGTGCACGCAACATTTATAAATGAGAGCCCTGGTGTGTAATCTGTAGATATGATGAAGTCAGAAGACGTGTGTTCCAGCTTTCAGTAAAGATCAACTCTTGCTTGTAGAGATTAAGACATGAAACAGTAGTGTCCCAAATCAAAAAGATCCCGCTTGACTGTAAATCACTGTCATTTGTTTTAGATGACAGGTTTACATGGTCTTGAAGTATGATGTAGATGAATCTGATTTTGATTAGTTGGTTGATATAATGGAAGGGCCACATCAGAAGTGTCTGTGCTGAGAAAGTGAACGATGCTGAAGCTGTAAATAATGAAAGGATGTGAGAGTGTTGAAGATATAGAGAAGAGAAGATATAAATGAAGAAGGGGAGAGAAGTGAGACGACTGAGACTGAGGAGAATGAAGCTGAATGTGGCACAATGGTAGAAATGAAGCTTGTGTGTTAGATGAGGATGATACTGCTGTGACAGAAGAGAGCTTCGACTCTACTGTGATGGAAGGGGACTTATACTTTTCTCTTTTACATTGCAGTATATATTGTAGTTTCTTTTCTCGAATTTATGAAATTGATTGTATTAAAGTTTTAAAAATGTTCCCACTCTCTTCTTTCTGTCAATAGTGTAAGATCAGGCTCACATGTGTCCAGCTCTGTGTCTGTGAAGAGTGACTGGTCAAAACCTGAACCACCGGGATTCAGCGAGAAAACACCATCAGCTACTGAAAGGTATTTCATTTGGTTTGTTACAACATAGCATTAGCTAATGTCTTCACTAGGGTATCTGTGATAGAAAATAGGTAAATAATACAATAAATCACAGAGTTTCTGCTTCTTTCTTCACTGGACTGTGTCTAGAGCTTCTCTCCAGTAATACAGTTACACAGACAGACACTAGAGAGCATAAATTCAATAATGAATGTGACAATCAAACATGAATGTGTTCATCTATCTACAGAAATGAGCATTCACAACATTAAACCTGTTCAAATGAGACTCTGTTCTTTGTGTCATCAGTGTAAGATCAGGATCACATGTGTCCAGCTCTGTGTCTGTGAAGAGTGACTGGTCAAAACATGATCCACCGGCGTTCAGTGAGGAAACACCATCAGCTACTGAAAGGTATTTCATGTGTTTTGTGTTATGGCACTAGCTAATTTCTCCACTGGGATATCTGTGATAGAAATGAAATAAAACCATAAATCAAAGAACAATATCTGCTTTGCTTTTTAATGAACTCAGTCTGGAGCTTCTTTCCAGTAATACAGTTACACAAGCAGCAGCAAGGAGGCATAAATACACCATAGAAACATGAATATGTCTTTCCATCTTTCTGTTATTAGTGTCAATAGTTTTTTACTTATAGGACAGAAAAACTTACATTTGTACTTGAGTAGAACCTTCTCTTTAACAGAATTAACTTATAACTGCAGCATTAACAGCTGAAGTTTGCTCTTTGTGTTTGATAAAAAAACAGTAGCAAGAGATTTGTTTAATATATTGCCTTAACCACATTTAATTTTATTCACCATTTTTACAGTCTGCGTTATGAGACATTAGATACAGACTTCCAGATTAACAGGAACCGCAAGAATTTCACAGACAAACTCCTAGGAATCTTCCAGGTGAAAATAATATTTAATGATTATACTTATAACAAATAAATTGGTTATTGGACAATGTTTCTTTTACAAATATTTTTAATTATGGATCATATATTTTGGACCAAATGAATGTGGATTTGGTTGAATTTTGTTCTTTTGCCTCTGTTTTTTGTTCTTTGTTTATAGGATCTTGAGGAGAAAATAATCACATTTCTAAGAAATGAACTGGACATGTTTAAGAAAATATTACAAAAAGAGGACAAGCAGTATTTTGTGAAGGACTTTAATGAGAACAGATGCAGTATGAAAGAAGCAGCTCTTGATCTCACGCTCTACTTCCTGAGAGAGATGAAGCAAGATGAAGCTGCTGATACTCTAGAAAGTAAGAAACTCCAGTGCTGTCAATTAATAATTTTATTTATAATTATTATAATAATCCCTTTAGACTTCCACATTCTGTTCTGAACATAAACCCAGAGACTAAACAATCTTTTATTTCTGTGTTTAGATGAGCTGTTCTTCATTCATCAGCTAAAGTGTAGCCTAAAGAAGAAGTATCAGTGTGTGTCTGAAGGAATTGCAAAGCAAGGAGACTCTACACTTCTGAAGAACATCTACACAGATCTCTATATCACTCAGGGTTGTAGTGAACAGGTCAATACTGAACATGAGGTGAGACAGATTGAAGTTGCTTCCAGACGTCATGAATCACAGGAGATACAGGTTGAGTGCAAACATTTGTTTGAAGCACCTGAACAAGACAAGCAGATCAGAACTGTACTGACAAAAGGAGTTGCTGGCATCGGAAAATCAGTCTCTGTGCAGAAGTTTGTTCTGGATTGGGCCGAAGGAAAAGAAAATCAAGATATCAGCTTCATATTTCCTCTTCCATTTAGAGAGATGAACTTAAAGGAGCTAGAAAAACTGAGTTTGATGGACCTCATAACTCAGTTTTTCCCAGAGATAAAAGGACTGAACCTTACGAGAAGAAATCAATTCAAAGTCTTGTTCATTCTTGATGGATTGGATGAATGTCGTCTTCCTGTAAACTTTAAGGATAATGAGACGTGGTCTGATGTTTCATCACCAGTCTCTCTGGATGTTCTCCTGACGAACCTCATCAAGGGAAATCTGCTTCCTTCTGCTCTCATCTGGATCAGGCTGATGATGCCTCCAAAACACTGCAGGAGTCAAATACTGAAGACACTCCTAAGACTCTGACACAAATGTACACACACTTCCTCAGATTTCAGATCCAGCAGAGCAGACGAAAGTATGATGGAGAACATACACCAGATGTTTCCTGGGATAAAGATGCCATCTTTTCACTGGGGAAACTGGCGTTTGATCAGCTGGAAAGAAACCATGTGATCTTCTATGACACAGATCTGGAAGCCTGTGGTATTGACGTCTATAAGGCATCAGTGTACTCAGGCATGTGTACCCAGATCTTTAAGGAGGAAACAGGGATCACTCTTGGTACCATGTACTGCTTCGTTCACTTGAGCATTCAAGAGTTTATTGCAGCCCTTTATGCACATCTGTTTCTAGACATAAAGAAGAAATATGTGTTTGATCAAGACTCTACAGAACAGAAAAACAAAAATTTCCTTCAGGTCCTTCTTGGACAATCCAAAAAAAACATGATTGATTTGCTCAAGACTGCAGTGGACAAGGCACTAGAGAGTGATAATGGACACCTGGATCTTTTTCTTCGCTTCCTCCTTGGTTTGTCACTCCAGTCCAATCAGAGACTCTTACAGGGTCTGTTGACACAGAAAAATAGAAGTGACCAGAGCAAAAAGGAAATAGTTCAGTACATCAAGCAGAAATTAAAGTCTAATCTGTCCCCAGAGAGATCCATCAATCTGTTCTACTGTCTGAATGAACTGAACGACCAAACTCTGGTGAAAGACATTCAGACCCACCTTAGCAAAGGAAGTCTCTCATCTGCTGATCTTTCACCTGCCCAGTGGTCTGCTTTGGTCTTTGTGTTGTTGACATCAGAGGAGGAGCTGGAGGAGTTTGAGCTTCAGAAATTCAAGAAATCAGACGAGTGTCTCATTAGATTATCAGCAGTCATCAAAACCTGCAAAAGAGCTCTGTAAGTTATTGTTCTTTGTTAATGTTTTGTAAAATTGCATTAATCTACATTGATTCATAGCAGGTTTGGACACCCCTGATCTATAGTGATTATTAATCATATACCAATTATAAAAATATATCTTTGTTAGGGTTAAATAATAATGCACATTGTTTAACTTTATTATTATATATTTTTTTATATAAAGAACAATGATATTTTATTAGATTTACATGGGATTTATGAAGATATTTCTGTTTTCAGCAAGCTGTTAAGTTACAGAAGAAGCATGTCATGTTATTATAAACCACATTGTTCCACAGTTATTTCCACTTCAATATGCAGTTCAACTTCTTAAACTTCTGCTATAAAGAAGATATAGAAACTCATCAAGATGATAGAGCAGCACTTTTATATATATATATTTATACTGTATATCTCATTGCCATTAATGATACAAGCCTATTATTCATATACAAATTTTATTAAGTTGAATACAAGCATGCTAGTGTCAGTCTCTGGTTCATGTTTTGTCTTTATTGCCCTTATTTGGTCCTTCCTGTTCGTGTCCTTGTTTGAGTGTATTTGTCTCCAGTGGTGTGTATTAATTTATTCCCAGGTGTTTCCCATTGCTGTCCATGTATTTGTATTATTTGTATTATTCCAAGTCTGCCTGTCGTTCCCGAGTAAAGCTGGCCGTCTGTTCATGTGGCAAGCCTGCCGGTTCTTGCTGTACCAAGCCCACCAGTCGTTCAGCACTCTAGTTCACCAACCTTCCCCCCCGATCCAGAAGAGGAAACTAGGGAGGAGGAGAAGGGTGTCATCTCCAGCCCCAAAGCTCGCTCCTGTGTGATCCCCAGCCTTTGTTAATAAAACCATTTTGATTTATTCACTTCTCATCTCCTCCCTCCTTCGATGCCGTGTTCCTCATGTGTGAAATGTGACAGCTAGTTTGTTTTATCTACAACATTTGAAAGAACACAATTCTATTAAATATGCAGTATATATGTTTTTTTTTCTATTAATGTAAAAATTATTGGTATAAATTTGTGTTTAATAAATGTATTTCATGTATCTAACCCTGTGATTTTATTTATTTTTATTGTAGGTTAAATGATTGTGGCATAACAGACAAAAGCTGTCCAGCTCTGGCTACAGTTCTTGGATCCGATACCAATCTGAAAGAGCTGAACATGAACAATAATAATCTGCAGGATTTAGGAGTGACGCTACTCTGCGCTGGACTTAAGGATATAAATTGCAAGTTAGAGATACTGAGGTAAGTTTTGTGACCGATCCTAGTGTTTGGTTAGAATTCAGATCCATCTGTTAACATGGACCTCGTTAATTTGCCTCAGAATTGAAGGCAGAACTGCTTCAGCTCAGTGAAATTAGTTGGCTTTATTCCAGCATGAACCCTACGTTGCAGGTCCTACCCCAGCATTTCAATGTGATTTAAGAGTGGACTTATGTTAGGCCATTTCAAAACTTAAATTTTCTTGTTTTTCAAACATGAGGTTGTTTGTATGTTTAGGGTTGTGCCGATAGACGGTAGAATCGTGTATCGACGATAGTCAGAGATATCGACGATAGCAGATGTCCCTTTCGATAGTCAAGACGATTTTAGGCTCATTCTTCTATTAATGTATTAAATTATAGGCCTAATAATAATAATAACTATTATTATTTTTATTAGGCAGCCTTTTTATAATTTGGCTACCAAACTGGCCAGCTATTTCACTTCAGCTATTAGACTTCACATTCGGATATTAGACAGTTAATAGTAGAAAAAAGAACTTGAGGTTTGTGACAATTGTTTGTGATAAGTTCAGACAAATATTTGCTTTTTGTAGCCCTTACAGCTTTCTGAAACATGTTATAGAAGTTGCCCAAAACTTCATAAGAAACCTGCAATCTGTCCTTCTTCCATTTGCATTCAGCCTGTCTACAAGTCCGTCTCAGATTATGCATAGTGTGTGCGCCAGGGCACAGGTACAGGCTTATGAATTTTATACTTCAAGGGGTAATATAATTCATGATGTCAGCACAAGTATAATTAAAAAGATTAAGATGTGCATCAGCATCCAGATTAAGCAGAGTAGAGTCCAACTCCAGTTAGTTGCAGACTTAACGGCAGGCTACAAAAACATTTTCACTAGAATGTAAAAAAGCGAGTCAAACATGTCAGCGATGGATTTCTGAGGATTCTGCCTCGTAAGAGGACCGTACAAAGAACCGGCCTGTGATCAGAAAAGATGCAGTACTGATTTAAATGTTTGAAACAGAAAAACCATGGGTTAAAATCAAATCAAGGGTATGACCATGGATATGGGTTGGAGTAAAAATCCTTAAAGACTTAAAAAAAATCCTGCAGAATATGGTTTAGAAGCACAGAAAACATGAATACGTTATGTAAAAAATAATCAAGGGAAATGTAATTTCTCAGTTTATGACCCCTTTCAGTAACTGTAAACTGAAGGATCCTAGGTGAGCAGATGTGTCTCTAGGCCATTTTGGATTCAGTTGTGCAATAAATTGCAGAGTAAACTGACGAGGAACAAAACTAATTAACTTCATGGATTATTATTGTAAAGGTAATTTCTAGAAGAGCTCATTGTTACATTTTGCATATTACATAACCTTAAGTATTTGTTTAATGATTGAATAAAGTCATATGGCCCCTTTAATGTTAACTTCGACCTTTCCTAATGCATAATTAAAATCAAAAGTAGTGCTTGTTAACATTAATGCACTGTGAATTAACATAACCTAACAGTGAACAGCTCTATTTTCATTAACTAACATTGTCAAAGATGAATAAATACTGTAATAAAT
Source organism: Carassius carassius (assembly GCF_963082965.1). NCBI lineage: Eukaryota > Metazoa > Chordata > Actinopteri > Cypriniformes > Cyprinidae > Carassius > Carassius carassius. Next base: position 32,975,773 of record NC_081775.1, on the reverse strand, counting down.
GTATTGTTCATTAATACGTTAACTAACATTTAATTTAACCGTATTGTAAAGTGTTACCATAATTTGTATTTGTAATTTCTCCCCTCATGTTCATCATTTTAGGCTGCGTGGTTGTGGTCTTACAGAGGAAAGCTGTTCAGCTCTGGCTACAGTCCTGAGATCAAACTCCAGTCTGAAAGAGCTTGACCTGAGCAACAATAATCTGCAGGATTCAGGAGTGAAGAAACTCCAGAAAGGATTAGAAAATACAAAATGCACATTGCAGAAACTCAGGTGAATGTAATGAACCATCTTTTGGTTTTAACAATAACATTCTCTTTGGATCAAAATGCAAATGTTACTGTAGTAATCTAAAAAAGGAAAGACATGCTCAGATGACAATGTTTTTTTTTTCTTCTCTGATTAGAATAAATATATTAAACCTTTTTTGTAGTAGTAATATTAATTTATATAACTTTGAATAAAATAAACCTTTTCTAATAGACTTTCAGACTGCAGTATCAGTGAAGAAGGTTATAAAGCTCTGTCTTCAGCTCTGAGATCAAACCCTTCACACCTGATAGAGCTGGATCTCACAGGAAATGATCCTGGAGAATCAGGAGTGAAGCTGCTCAGTGATTTACTACAGGATCCAAACTGTCAACTCAAGACACTGAGGTGAGACCTGATGAAATAATGCTATATAAGTTATACACGTGAATTATTTATATTATATATATAAATATTAGTGTATTATTTCTCTAAATTATTAAGGTATACAATTTATTGCATCAAAAATGGTCAAAATGATCAAACATGAAAGATGAGATTCTGCAGCTGCTGTTGTTTTGATGATAAATGTCAGCACAGTTTAGTTTTGTTAAAAGTTACAGCTTAATCAGACATTTTGGTTTACTAGATGTGCTGGTGTTCAGTATTTCAGTGCCTCGATAGTTAACTTATGATTGTGAAAAATATTCAGTGTGAGGAGTTATCCTGATTGTTTAAAAGTTACTGAATGCACTGTACATTAATTTCCATCAAGCTCCGATTCACAACACTGTAGATCACTGATCTAGAATAGAGAACTGGATTACTAATGACATCATGAATGTGAAGCCACCATATTGGTAATCCCTAGTGTGTGTGTAAATGTTCTATTGAATTAATAGGAAATTATATGATTTTAATGAGACCTCACATAAGTCAGCGTTTTTAAATCTGAAGTCTCCCTGTACATTCTTACAATGCAAACACTCAAGGGAATTTCCTCTACTTATTAAAAAGCTACGTTCATTACAGTAGAGAACATCATGAACATGATAAACATCAGACGGACACGACCTCATCATATAACAAATGACAAAGTGCTCATTCTGAAATTGGAAAAGGAGTTATGCTTCGTAAACACATCTTTATTCACATTGAACAGTTATTTATTGTTTATATAATTCTGTTATAGTGTTTTTATTTGTACAGTAGCTGCTAACTGCAAATGTTTCAACAATGATTTTGTTAACAGCATTCATTTTGAAGCAGGTAAGGATTTAAATGGTGGTTAAATTATTATTAATTTAGCATACAACATTTTACATGGAAACAATAGCTAATGCTAGTAAACCTATTTGCGCGATTTTGGTTAGTCTGAAATAGAGGTCTTCACGGGTCCAAAAGTTTGTGCCAGAATCCGAAAGAGATCCGTAATGTACTACACTGAACCGACCCGGACCAGTCTATTATTTCAAAAGCTGGACCTGAACCCACCTGGAAGACAAAGCCCCGACTGGACCCGATTGTAACATATTCCACCTTAAATTGCTATTGCAAGCCAATAAACCTGTTGCGAAAAATAAAACTTTTTGTCTTACCTAATTTAAGGAGCCATAATCTCTCTTCTTTGCTTCGAGTCTGAATCTGACCACTAAAACTTTGATTAAACGGTTCATTTATATTATTATAAAAAAGGGAGAAAATGTAAAGCGCAGTTTGGCTGTCTAACATCGGAGAGAGAGAGAGATTGCTTTTTTTTTTTGGCTCATACTTTTCCTAATTTTACAAGTGGCAAGTTACAAAAAAACAAGCAGTGTCTGATCACAGCCGGGTGTTCCCCGAGTCTGATGATCGCATGGGCATTACACACAATGTTAAACAGACCCGGGACCCGAGGTAATAGATTCGGACCCGACCTGGACCCGGCTGATCATTTAAAATATAGACCCGAACCCGTTCGGGTCGACGGGTCTCGGGTACACTGTGAAGACCTCTAGTCTGAAATAGATGTTGCTCAATCAGGACATTAAAATTATACACACCATAATTTATTCAGAGAATAACTGAATACAGACAGTACATACATGAAATTAAGCTATAATATATATAAAATATAAATTAAGCTTTTCATTGTAGTAAAGAACAATATTTTCAGAAGCTATTGTATTATTCATTGTATATTCAAATCAATTTCTGATACTAATAGGTTCATATTTAATAATTCCTGAATAATTACGTAAATAAAGAAATGGGCTATATTTTGTGTTGGATCAAGTTACCTGTGTCATCAGTGCTGAGCACTGATTTTAGGTCAGCGGTTTGCATGTGACTCAATGGTGCTCTCTGCTGGTAGGGAATAGTAAGACGGCTGATCAAACACTTCTGAGGCTTCACTGCCTTTTGGCAGTTTAGAATGTGATGAGTGATCCAGTCAAATATAGATCAGTGCTTTAGATCTACTAAAGTAGATATATTACAGGCCACAAACATGTGATGTGTGTCAGGAGAGGATCAGTGATACACACACACACACACACACACACACACACACACACACACACACACACCTGTCTGACCCCTGCAGAATTACATCAGATAAATAAAACTATCCAGAGATGGTCTGAACCCATGGCACCTAATAACAAAAGAGATGTAACAAAAAAACTCTTGGCCACTAGGGGCAGCCATAATTAGTACATGCCATTACTTAAACCAAATAAAACTTCATGCACATTTAACACAGTGTTTGGTGAATTCTGCTTGATAATAATAGGAAGAGCCGGCATTAAAAGATCAACTAAATATATCTCTATGAATGCTTAGCTGTCACAAGCTAGTTATCTCTTTGCTAACTTTCCTCATCTCCTGCTTAAAAGCCAGAACGATCTTCAGATTTTTGAGAATCATGATCTAGTGAGCTTTTGCCCCTGAGTTTCTTTTAAATTTACTTGTATCTTGCACATTGAATTGATTCCAGCTTCATCTTCTCTTCTTCAGGTTTTTGGGTCCTGCTGCAGATGAAGGCTGTCAGTATGTGACTGGAATTGTGGGTAAAAACCCGTTACTCCTGAGAGAGCTGAATCTGAGTGAACGTAAACTAGGAGACACAGGAGTGAATCAGATCTCTGCTCTACTGCAGGATAAACACTGTACACTCAACACACTGCAGTGAGTATCTTACATCACTTCACATGTTACATGACTAGTAATGTTACAGTCGTCTATTTTAATTCTCATTTGAGTCCGACTCCACGTTATAAAGCTTAGAAGAGCCAGGACATGTTTTAATATAACTCTGATTATATTTGTCTGAAAGAAGAAATTCATATACATCTAGGATGTCTTGAGGGTGAGTAAATCATGGAGTAATTTTCATTTTTGTGTGAACTATCCCTTTAAGTGCACAGTGGTTGGAGAAAATAATGTGAACACATTAGAAATATCCAGTATTTTATTAATGTGTTTCCCATCGTTTGCCTTTAATACAGCTTAGAATAGATTCATACAACTTTTGAATAGACTTTCAATTAAATTCTGTCTCTAGCTTCTGCTGTGATTGCTGAATGTGTTCATGTTTACTGACTACAAACTGAGGATTGAAGACTAATTAAAAAAAATTATATGTGTGTATGTGTTTGCATGTTTCTATATTTAAATGTAATTTCATAAAGGCAGTCTGGTTTCCACTGTCACTTCTGGGTCTTCCTCTGGGACAACGGCCAGGGTTTTTTGGCCGACTGGGTCTCTGAGTTTAGGTTAGAGGAGGTTATGAATGAAGCTGGAGTTTCTCTGCGTCTGGAGAGCATCAGTGCCGAGGATCATTTCATAAAGTTAAAGACATTAATAATAACAGCTCAGAAGTCACTTTCAGACAGCAGCGAGTGTTTGAAATAACTTCTGTTTGAGATCTGATGTGGATTATGATCATCTTACAAGGCTGAAATATTTATAAGAGATAAAGACTAGGCACACTAGTCATTAACATTACCATAGTAAACATGGTAAGACCGCTTGAAGAAATCAGAGTCAGCTTCTCATTCAGACGATCACAATAGTGTATTATTTAGTGTAGTGTATAGTAACATGTTTTATCGGTCCTAACTCGTCTACGCTCCATGTAAATCTTTAACAAAGCATGCAAACAAACGTCTGCTTTTATCATGTTTGTTTTGTGATCGCGCTGGTTCCAGTGACTTATCTATTATTAGTTTTCTGATAACTTCTTTGTTGGTGAAATGATGGAGTTGTGTGCCGTTGTTCCAGAGAGGCGTGTAAAGGGTGTTTTAATGAAGCGCTGAGGAGTTTCTGACCCGACGGTGGAAACACAGAGTGATTCTGGGCTCAGTGCTACAGATCTGAATTATTATGAGACACTGACACGTCATCGAAGTATTAGTCCTTTACCACGTCACAAACTCATCAACACTGATTTTAGTAGATTTTAAACCTGGAAGACAAAAATATTGCAAAAATCTCAAAATGAACTAGAATTGTTCAACAATTAAAATGAATGAATGCTAACATTGTCTTCTATGATGTGCAACACAAACACCTCTGATACAATCTCAGAAAAAGTAGTGTGGGGTTTCATGACCCTTTAAAAACTAACTTCTCATTACCATCACTGACTGTTACCTTGTTTGAAGCACAATATATTACATTACATTATTCATTTAGCTGACGCCTTTATCCAAAGCGACTTACAATTGCTATATATGTCAGAGGTCGCACGCCTCTGGAGCAACTAGGGGTTAAGTGTCTTGCTCAGGGACACATTGGTGTCTCACAGTGGATTCAAACCCGGGTCTCTCACACCAAAGGCATGTGTCTTATCCACTGCGCCTTCACCATATGTATTTGTAGATTTTTATATGTTCATATATTTTTGTATAGTTCATCTGTCTATATTTTATACTATATATGTTTGTGTAAGAAAGACTTGTAAAATAAGTTGTTGTGATCTAAACATTTGACAGTTCTGCTAATACAGCAGGTCAAAAACACAACCCAATATCCAATCATTTCAGTTAATAATACCAAAAATACACAAACATTTCTCTTTTATCCAGTGAGACAGAACTGTTTTCATTGTGTTTATTAATGGGACACAACAGAATAGTTCTGTGCTGCTGTATCAGAACATATTCATAGTGTTTATTGATGCTTCATATCATCTCTCTGTCATCAAACACCAGATTAATGAATGTGTAACACAACTGAACAGAACCGGTCCAGACTGGGCTTTATTCTGTGCAGGCATTGCTTCTTCAGTCTGACCTGTTTCAGAGAAATATTACTGTACTTCACATCTACACACACAGACAAACCTACAGTTTTATTTAGATGTGCAAAGTTGAATCTGTGAAGCAAAGCTGATCAAGTCACTGGACAGAGCAGAGCGAATGCATTTACGTTGTAGTGATGTTCAGACCAGAATCAGTTTAAACACAAATACACAGCAGTCAGGACTTTTATTTTAGACAATATGCTCAGTTTTAGACAAAAGATGAAATAAGAATTATATGACAGAAATAAAAAGATATGAAAGATTTTAACACCTTTCACACAAGGTTGTTAGGAATTAAAACTTCATTGTATTTCTATCAAGAATCAGCACAAATTGTACATAAATCACGAGAAGTGTCAATTATTTGATTAAATGAACAACTTATTTGTTTTTCTGTTTTGAAGACCAAATTGTGGAAAATTATCCAAAGATATTCAGACTCTCTTCATCTGTTTTTTGTTTTATCAATACATTGTGACTTTATTAAATAGTTTTCTTCTATCTTCTCTCTTTCTCTCAATGTAGATTAAGATGGTGTGGTTTGACAGATGAAGGTTGTTCTGCTGTGACTTCATGAACATAACGTGTCTGATTCATTGTGTTTTCTCTTTCTGTCTTCAGTCTGTGTGGATGCAGTATTACAGAGAAACAGTGTCTCATCCTGACTTCAGCTCTGAAATCAAACCCATCACACCTGAGAGAACTGAACCTGAGCGGGAATAAACTACTAGGAGACTCTGGAGTGAAACACCTCAGTGATCTACTGATGAACACACAATTCAAGCTGGAGAAACTAGAGTTAGTATCATTATACTCTACAGCAGTTACAGTCAGATTGATTTATCAGGATACATAATTATTTCCAAAAATGAATGTACCCTTGTGATCTTTAATGAAAATAACTATCACTTTCCCTCATAAACACATCTCTTCTCTCGTCTGATGATGTGAAGAAGGGAAAACCTGTCAGTCTCATGAGATCACAGCAATACATTTACATTTACATTTATTCATTTAGCAGACACTTTTATCCAAAGCGACTTACAGATGAAGACAGTGGAAGCGATCAAAAACAACAAAAAGAGCAATGATATATAAGTGCTATAACAAGTCTCAGTTAGGTTAAAACGGTACACCTAGCATGGGCTTTTAAATAATATAAAGAATAAATATAGAATAAAAAAAGTAAAGAATAGAGCAAGCTAGTGTTAGAGGTCTTTACACACACACACACACACACACACACAATTGCATAATAAATGAAAAGAAAATAGAATACAAAAAGATTAGAAAGGTAGTTAGATTTTTTAAGAATAGAATGAGAATAGTGAGTGTTAAAGTTCGAGGGTCAAATAAAGATGGAAGAGATGTGTTTTAAGCCGATTCTTGAAGATGGCTAAGGACTCAGCTGCTCGGATTGAGTTGGGGAGGTCATTCCACCAGGAGGAACATTTAATTTAAAAGTCCGTAAAAGTGACTTTGTGCTTCTTTGGGATGAACAATCAAGCGACGTTCACTTGCAGAATGCAAGCTTCTAGAGGCACATAAGTCTGAAGTAATGAATTTAGGTAAATGGGTGCAGAGCCAGTGGTAGTTTTGTAGGCAAACATCAATGCCTTGAATTTTATGCGAGCAGCTATTGGAAGCCAGTGCAAATTGATAAACCGAGGTGTGACGTGTATTCTTTTTGGCTCATTAAAAATTAATCTTGCTGCCGCGTTCTGGATTAATTGTAAAGGTTTGATAGAATTGGCTGGAAGACAAGGGCATTGCAATAGTCCAGCCTGGACAGAACAAGAGCTTGAACAAGGAGTTGTGCAGCATGTTCCCAAAGAAAGAGCTTGATCTTCTTGATGTTGAATAAAGCAAATCTGCAGGATCGGACAGTTTTAGCAATGTGGTCTGAGAAAGTCAGCTGATCATCAATCATAACTCCAAGGTTTCTAGCTGTTTTTGAAGGAGATATGGTTGATGTGCCTAACTTGATGGGGAAATTGTGATGAAACGATGGGATATTGTTTACAATAGCAAAAAATGATCAGCTTTTCATCAGAAACTCATGAATTCCTGACCGGCAGTTTTTTTTTTTTTTGGTTGTGTAATTATTTATTTATTGTTTTCAGGTTTTAGCAACATTTATGTTTACTCATGATTAATTTAACTTCACATGAACATAACGTGTCTGATTCATTGTGTTTTCTCTTTCTGTCTTCAGTCTGCGTGGATGCAGTATTACAGAGAAACAGTGTCTCATCCTGACTTCAGCTCTGAAATCAAACCCATCACACCTGAGAGAACTGAACCTGAGCGGGAATAAACTACTAGGAGACTCTGGAGTGAAACACCTCAGTGATCTACTGATGAACACACAATTCAAGCTGGAGAAACTAGAGTTAGTATCATTATACTCTACAGCAGTTACAGTCAGATTAAAGATTACTGTTTACTTTCAGGAAAAGAGAAGGATGTGACGTGTGGCCAAATATAGTGTCCCATACTCTGAACATGTGATCTGCATTTAACACACACACACACACACACACACACCCCGTGAACACACACACGCACTCTCTCTCTCTCTTTCTCTCTCTCTCTCTCTCTCTCACACACACACTCTCAAATTCAAATTCAAATTAGCTTTATTGGCATGACTTGTACAGTATGGCCAAAGCATTGGCAATTACATAGGCAATGAACAAATAATCAATAAAATTAAACAGTAAACAAATGTATGAATACATTTATACAAAAATGAAAAAAAAAAGAAATCTATATATATATATATATATATATATATATATATACACATACATACATATACACATATACATATCTACATCAAACAATCAAAATATACAATTATTTATCCATCTGAGGTTCCACTGGTTGTCCTCATTTCATGGCATGTAAAGACATACTTTGCAGCAATTATCTCACATTTGGGCATTTCTCCCAGCACGTATGGGAGTTTCTGTGTGTCTGGTATGTTTTCGAATTCAGGGTATATTTGGGAAATGTTTTCAAAGTGTTTTTGTCTGATTGTATTGTATTTGGGGCATGAGGTCAGAAAGTGCAGCTCTGTCTCGATCTGTCCCCGGTCACACTGGGAGCAGAGTCTCTCCTCCGGTGGGAGCCAGCTCTGTCTGTGGCGACCCTTCTCTATGGCCAGGCTGTGTTCACTCAGTCTGTATGTTGTCAATAGTTTTCTCAGTTTAG